>NC_133148.1:21730207-21884446 GCF_048418815.1 Hemitrygon akajei | reverse complement strand
ATTGGGTTGGAGGTGGTGATGGGTAAGGAGAGGGGAAGACAGTATGGGAATGTGGAGGGTGAGGTGAGCGGAGATGCTGGGGTAGTGCTGAAGGGTGTTGGGTTGAGAGAAGGGGAAGGAAATGATGGGGGAGAGAGTGGGGGTGGAGGGTTTACGGAAGTGTGAGGGAGGCGAGAAGGTGGTAGGCCAGGAAGGGTATCAGTGGTGGAGAGGAAAGGGTTGACGGGGGGTGGAGGGGAAGTTGGGAGGGCTATGTTATGGGAGGGTCGAGGGGAGAATGAGAGGGGGAATGGGGGGAGGTGTAGTGGAGATTTATGAAGGTCAAGGGAGTGGGTGAGGGGTGGGGAAAGTAGAGGGGGAAGGTTGGAGGTTAAGTATGGGGTGGGTATGGAGAGGTGGTGTGGGGCTGGGTAGGTGGCAGCTGTGGAAGGGGAGGGATGGATAAGCGGAGAGCTGGTCAGTGATGTAAGTGGATGTAGAGGGTAAGAACAGGGGAAATGAGGGGGATAGGAGGGTATTGATGGGAGTGCAGGGGAGGAGGAGATGTTGGGGTGGGGAGGGACAGTTGGAGGGTGGGGTGACAGTTATGGAAACAACAGATGGTAAACATAGAAAATAGGTGCAGGAGTAGGCCATTCGGCCCTTCGAGCCTGCACTGCCATTCAGTATGATCATGGCTGATCACCCAACTCAGAACCCTGTACCTGCTTTCTCTCCATACCCCCTGATCCCTTTAGCCACAAGGGCCATATGTAACTTCCTCTTAAATAAGGGTTTGGGAGAGTGGAGGAGTGGAAATGTGATGGAGGGGAGGGGACATGATGGGAGGGAGGCCTGAGTGAGAGGGCGGATTGGGGAGGGGGAGAAAGTAGAGGGATGATAGAGGGTAAGTGGTGGAAGGGACAGAGAGAGGTTTGGAGTGATGGTGAAGGTAAAAGGAAGTAGCAGACCAGGAAGAGGAAGAGTTGGAGGAGGTGGATAGTGGGGAGGGTGAGATGGAGAATGTGGGAGGGGGTGGGGTATAGCACTGTGACACTGTTACTGAGCTGGACTCAACCAGCAGCTGACCCCTCAGTCTCGACCTGGACTTTCCCGGGCAGGTGTAGAAAAGGTTCAGATGCCAATATGGGAGGTGGTGTTGGGGAGACAC
Source organism: Hemitrygon akajei (assembly GCF_048418815.1). Classification (NCBI taxonomy): domain Eukaryota; kingdom Metazoa; phylum Chordata; class Chondrichthyes; order Myliobatiformes; family Dasyatidae; genus Hemitrygon; species Hemitrygon akajei. Next base: position 21,883,296 of record NC_133148.1, on the reverse strand, counting down.
CAGGCTGTGTGAGAGGGACACACACAGTGAGTGAGTGATATTGGGATGGAGAGAGGGGGAACGCAGTGAGAGAGAGTAAGAGAGAACGAGGCGAGAGAGAGAGAAATAGAAGAGGGAGGAAAGGTTCAGAAACTCAGGTTAGACTCTCTGTGTGTGCGGTCTACATGCCCTCCCGGTGATCCCATGGGTTTTAAAGTCCCTCCCACGTGTGGGTTAATCATCCACTGTGAATTGAAGGATACCGGGCTTCCTAACGTCCGTGTGAGAGATCCCGCCCTCTACAGCAGCCAGTTTTGGAGCCTCTACAGCAGCCAGTTTTGGAGTGATGGGGGGAAGGACTCAGGTGGAACTGACGGGGAAAACTTTCCACCACATCCCCCGATCAGGTGTGGATGGCAATATTCTGGGTGGAGAGGTCGGGACCTGGAATGGCATCTGTAAGATTGTAGTACCAGGCCATTCGGCTCCTCCATGCTGGTTGCTGGCGCTCAGTCAGACCTGTCCTGTCCCGCTCAACCCGGACCCTATGAACCCTCCCCCCTCCAGTCCCCGACCTGGGGCTGGACTTGGTGAAGGGGGAAGTTGCGATGATGACAGTGCGGTGAAAGAAAAACAAAAAGACTCAGAAACACACATCAGGTGAGGCAGTATCTGTGGCGAGAGGAGCAGGGGGTGAGGGAGGAGACTCGAGGTTTGAAGACAGAGCCCCGTCCATTCCCAGAGACACATGAAACGGCGCAATTGTTAACCTTTAAACTCCACGCTTCAGAATGCGCTAAATATGCGGAGTGCGCAGGCGCCGAGAGCTGGCGAGCCAGGAAAGCGCGCATGCGCTCAGCAGACAAAAGATTCCGGGGTTCGCGCCCCGACCGAGGGGCAACTGCTGCGAGCTCTGTGGCTCCGTACACTGAACCAGTCCCGGTCACTTCCCTCTTCCTCCGTCCCACCATCCACACCCGGGCTTCGGGGAATTTTCTGCTTAGAACGAAATTGCCCGCTGCTGATGTGCGCGTTGTATCAGCTCCCCTCTGCCAAATGGGGGCAAATCCGGTCAGTTTTCATGTGGGGAACTCAGCGGCCCGTCTAACCCGCACGGCCAGCAGACACTGTCAGGGCAGATATCAGAAGCGCAATTGTCAAAGACCCCTCCCATCCTTCCCACAACCTCTTCCGCCTTCTGCCGACAGCGAGAACGATGCCGCAGCACAAGAACCACAATTGTCAGGCTGGGTAACGTCTTCATCTCCCGAAATGTCAAGACTTCGCAGCACGTTGCTGGCATGTAGCCCTGTCTGAAAGCCCTGCCGTCTCACCCCCACACAGTCATGCTGCACCGGTCACGTTTTATTACTGTTGTTTCACATATTTATACGCCCAATTGTTTTACGATCATAGTGTCAGTGACATTACACTATCTTACATGATCATGCGCCTCGCATTTGATATCAACCCGACACTGATCAGGCCCCGTCAATCAGGGACGCGTGATCTGCACTAGATGGTAACGGAGTGCGTGTCAGTACCGTGTTTTGCTGCATCCATGTGTATGGCTGAATGGCGATCACCTTGAACCTCAACAGTCAAATTCAACGCACAGGTGTAGAAATAAAACACAAATACTGTACGAGAAAATCTGCAGATGCTGGAAATCCAAAGCAACACCGGCAAACTGCTGGAGGAACTCAGCAGGCCGGGCAGCAGCTTTGGAAAAGAGTAAACGGTTGGTGTTTTGGGCTGAGACCCTTCTTCAGGACTGAGAGGGAAGGGGAGAAGGAGATGCCTGAATTAAAAGATGAGGGGGAGGGGAAAGAGACTGGCTGGAAGGTGATTGGTCAAGCCAAGTGCGTGGGAAAGGTCAAAGGGCTGGAGAAGAAAGAACCAGGTAGAAGAGTGAACCATAGGAGAAAAAGGAGGGGACCCAGGAGGAACTAATACGCAGGTTTGATGAAGGGAGAGGTTCTGAGTGGGGAATGGTGAATGGTGGGGGGGGGGGGGAGTTTTGTTTGCTGGAAGCAGAAATCAATATTCATACCATCAGGTTGCAGGGCACCCAGACAGAATATGAGGTGTTGCTCCTCCACCCGGAGGGTGGCCTCATCTTGGCACAAGAGGGAGGCCATGGATTGGCATGTTGGAATGGGAATTGAAATGTTTGGCCACGGGGAAGTCCCGCTTGTGGCAGATGTGCGGAGGAGCTCAACGAAGGGGAACCCCAATTTACAAGGGGTCTCACCAATGAGGAGGCTGCATTAGGAGCACCGGATGCAATAGACAACCCCACCAGATTGACAGGTGAAGTGTTGCCTCACCTGGAAGGAGTGTTTGGGGCCCTGAATCTCCGGAGGTGAGGGAGGATGGACAGGTGTATCAGTTAAGTCGCTTGCAGGGTTAAGTGCCTGGATGAGATTAGTGGTGAGGGACAAATGGACAAGGGAATCAGAGGGAGCGATGCCTGCAGGAAGTGAAGTGGGTAGGGGGAGGTAAAGATATGTTTAATGGTAGGATCCCCTCGGAGGGGGCGGAAGTTGTGCAGGATAATGTGCTGGAGCGGAGGCTGATGGGTTGGTAGGACTCCATCGCTCTTGCATTGGTGGGAAGATGGGGGTGAGTGCAGATGTACAGGAAATGGCTGAGATGTAGGTGAGTATACCTGTATAAGATATCTATTCCACATAATCCAATATTACTTTTACTAGGTGATATTGAAGGGATAAAACCGATATCCAAATTGAATAAATATCAGAAATAATTTATAAAAATTGCATTGGCAGTAGCCAAAAAAGCTGTTGCAGTTACTTGGAAATCGGATACATATTTAAGTATAGATTGTTGGAAGAAAGAAATTTATGGCTGTATTCCACTTGAAAAAATTACTTATAATTTAAGAGATAAATATGAAACATTTCTGAAAATTTGGCGCCCTTATTTACAAAAGACAGGATTAAATATATAGGTGCTCCGAAGATGAAATAATTGGTTACTTGGGGAAAGAAATAAATATATATACTAAAGTTATTACGAACTCCATGGAGCATGTGGGGGATCTTCCAATATCCAGGCATTCCTTCTTTTTCTTTCTTTCTTCTTTTTTCAATAGGGATGTTAGGGGGGAGGGGGGGATGGGTAACACATATTTTCTTTTTCACACAGTTTTATTCTGTAACTATTTGAAAACACAATAAAAAAAGTTTTAAAAAAAAGATATCTAATCGGACAATCACGTGGCTGCAACTCAATGCATGAAGGCATGCAGACAAGGTTAAGAGGTTCAATCGTCATCAGAATGGGGAAAAATGTGATCGAAGTGACTTTGACCATGGAATGGTGGTTATCGGTGCCAGACAGGGTGGTTTGTGCCACCCAGAAACTGCTGATCTCCTGGGATTTTCATGCGCAACAGTCTCTGGAGCTTTCAGAGAACAGTGCGTTTTAAAAAAAAACATCCAGTGAGTGGCAGTTCTGTGGGCAAAACTGCCTCGTTAATGAGAGGCGTCAGAGGAGAATGGCCAGACCGGTTCAGGCGGGCAGGAAGGTGACAGTAACTGAAATAACCACGTGTTACAACAGTGCTGTGCAGAAGAGCATCTCTGAATGCACAGCATATTGAACCTTGAAGTGGGTGGGCTACGACAGCAGAAGACAACACTGGGTGAGTGAGGTTATCCACACTGGTTCAGAAGCCTGATGGCTGTAGGGTGATAACTGTTTCTGATCCTGGTGCTGTGGGACCTAATGATTCTACACCTCCATAGGCCACAAGACCAAAAGTCATAGGGAGCAGAATTAGGCCATTCAGCCCATTGAGTCTGCTCCACCAGTTTAACCATGGCTGATCCATTTCCCTCTCCAGCCCATTTTCCCATAATCTTTCACACCTTGAATTATCAAGAACCTATCAACCTCCACCTTAAATACATGCAAACATAGCTGCCTGTGGCAATGAATTCCCCAGATTCACCACCCTCTGGCTAAAGAAATTCCTCCTCATCTCTGTTCTAAATGGACATCCCTCTATTCTGAGGCTGTGCCCTCTGGTCCTGGATACCCCCACCATAGGAAACATCCACTCCAAATCCACTCTATCTGGCTCTTTCAACATTTGATAGGTTTCAATGAGATCTCACCCCCTCCAATTCTTCAAAATTCCAGCGAGTGAAGTCCAAAGCCACCAATCACTTCTCCTATGATTTATTCCCAGAATCATTGTCAGGAACCTCTTCCACTCCCCCCACTCCATTCATCTAAATTCCAGTGAGTGAGGCCCAGTGCCATCAATCACTCCTCCTACAGTAAGCCTTTTATTCTTGGAATCATTTTCATGCACTTCCTCTGAACCCTCTCCAATTTCAGCACATGCTTTCTAAGGGCTAAAGATGCTCACAGGACTCCAGATGACGCCTCACCAGTGCCACATAAAGTCTCAACCTTGCTTTTACATTCTACCCCTCTCAAAATTAACGCCAGCATTGCATTTGCCTCCCTCACCAGACTGAACCCCAAAGTAACCTTTAGGAAATCCTGCACGTGGTCCCTCTTTGCACCTCAGAGTTTTGAATTTGCTCCCCGTTTAGAAAATAGTCTGCGCTTTTTACTCCCTCTACAATGCACGGCCATACACTTCCTGACACTGGATTCCATCTGCCACTTCTTTTCACCTTCTCCAAGTTCTTCTGAGACTCCCTGCTTCCTCAACACGAACTGCCCCTCCACCTATCTTTGCATTGTCAGCATACTCAGCCACAAAGCCATCAATTCCATCATCCAAATCTTTGGCATACATTGTAAAACGCAGTCCCAACACAGACTCCTGTGGGACACCACTCGTCACGGGCCGAAAAGGCTCCCTTTATTCCCACTCTTTGCCTTCTGCCAATCAGCCACTGTTCAGAGGTTTCCCGTAGCCCCACTGGCTCTCATCCTGTCAACTACCTTCACCTTGTCAAATGGCTTCAAGTACACAACATCACCAATTATTCTTTGTCTATCCTGCTTGTTATTTCCTTATAGACCTTCAACAGGTTTGTCAGGCAGAACTGTTCCTTAAAGAAACCGTGCTGACTTTGGCCTGTTTTATCATGGGCTTCCAAGTACTCTGAAAATACATCCTTAAAAATCGACTCCAACATATTCCCAACCAATTGAGGTCAGATTACTGGCCCGTAGTTTCCTTTCTTCTGCCTCCCTCCCTTCTTGAGGAGTGGAGAGATATTGCAATTTTTCAGTCCTTTAGAACATGCCCAGAATCTAGTGATTCCTGAAAGATCATTACTGACACCTCCACAATCCCCTTCAGCCACCTCTTTCAGAACTCTGGGACATCGTCCCTCTGGTCCAGGTGACTTACTTACCTTCAGACGGTTGGGTTTCCCAAGCACCTCGGAACAGCAACTGCATTCACTTCTGCCCCCCGCCCCCCGACACTCTCGAACCTCTGATATACTGCTAGTGCCTTGAACAGTGAAGAGTGAAGCAGAATAACGTCCAGTTCATCCACTATTTCCTCGTCCCTCATTACTACCTCCAGCATCATTTCCAAGCAGTCCAATATCTACTCCTGCCTCTCTTTTACTCTCTCTCTAGATACACACACACGTCCCCTACCCTCTTGATAACTCACCTCCAAATTTCATTATTTCCCCCCCTTATGGCTTTTTCACTTGCTGTCGTGTTTTGTTCCCAAATCCGTGAACTTCCCACTAAGTTTTGCTCTATTACATGCCCTTGCTTTTGTTTTTAATGATGTTTTTGACTTCCCTTATTGCATCACCGTTGCATCATCTTGCCTTTAGAATACGTCTCCTCTGGACCTGGTGTTAGTGGTGAGAAAAGAGTATGGCTCGGGGGTGGGGGGGGGCCCGGGTCCCTCTTTTTGTGGCATGTAAACGTGCTCAGTGGTGGGGGAGGGCATTGCCTGCGAGGGACTGGGCGCTCTCTGTAGAGTTCTCTGCTCCTTCCAAAGGACGCTGTCACGTCAGACTCAGATATTGAAATCTCAGAGCCTTTGGGAGCAGGGTGACGTGGAACAAACACTGTCAGAGATGAGCTGGGGTGCGTCGACCCCCACCGTAAGTTTAGTGTGTTGTAAATTCACTAAGTGCCGGAGACAGAGTTTAAAATAGCGCTGACGATTTTGTCACAGACAAAACCGTAAGACCTAGGGACAGAATTAGACCATCTGCTCCGCCATTCAATCATGGCTGATCCTTTTTTCCCCTCCTCCTCAAACTCAGTTCCGGGCCTTCTCCCTGTAACATTTGATACCATGTCCAATCAAGAACCTATCAATCTCTGCCTTAAATACACCCAACGACTCGGCCTCCACAGCTGCACGTGGCAACAAATTCCACAAATTCACCACCCTTCGGCTAAAGAAATTTCTCCGTATCCGTTTTGAAAAGGTGCCCCTCTATCCTGAGCTATGCCTCTTGTCCTAGACTTTCCCACCACAGTGGTAACATCCTTTTCACATCTACCCTGTCTAGGGGCCTCTCACTATTCAAAAGGTTTCAAAGAGATTCCCCCCCCCTCATCCTTCTGAATTCCAGTGAGTACAGACCCAGAGCCATCAAACATTCCTTGTAATGATAACCCTTTCATTGCTGGAATCATCATCGTGAACCTCCTCTGGACCCTCTCCAGAATATCAAAGTTCAGTCACGTTAAAGACTCACAACAGCAGAACAACCCCCTCCCGGGGTGATTGTGGTTCAGTCCTTGGTTTAATAAGCAGCAGCAATAGGTGCAGAATCTGACAACAACAGGAATACGTGAACTTGCAACCAGATTCAGCAACTGCGATGGTTATGAATACAGCACAGAGATCATTTCAACATTTTCACCACTCTGAGCTCACTGGTGTATCAGCAGGCGGAATGACTGAGTAAGTCTCTCTGCTCACACTGGTGTGAACCCTCTCCTTAGTGTGCACTTGCTGATGCCTCAGAAGCTGGGTTGACTGAGTGAATGCCTTTCCACACTGAGAGCAGGCGAACGGTCTCTCCCCAGTGTGAACTCGCTGATGTTTCTGCAGGTTGGATTGATGAACGTACGCCTTCCCACATTCAGAGCAGATGAACGGCCTCTCCCCGGTGTGAACACGCTGGTGTTTTTGCAGGTTGGAAGAATGGATGAATCCCTTCCCACACTCAGAGCAGGTGAATGGCCTCTCCCCAGTGTGAACACGCTGGTGTGCCAGTAGCTCAGATGATTTAAGGTATCCCTTCCCACACACGGTGCAAGTGAACAGTCTCTCCCCAGTATGAACTCGCTGGTGTATTATCAGGTGGGACGACTGATTGAATCCCTTCCCACACACAGAGCAAATGAACGGCCTCTCCCCAGTGTGAACTCGCTGGTGTCTGATCAGGTGGGATGAGTGAGTGAATCCCTTTCCACACTCAGAGCAGGTGAACGGCCTCTCTCCAGTGTGAACACGCTGGTGTGCCAGTAGTTCCGATGACTGAATGTATCCCTTCCCACACACGGTGCAAGTGAACGGCCTCTCCCCAGTGTGAACTCGCTGGTGTATCATCAGGTGGGACGACTGATTGAATCCCTTCCCACACACAGAGCAAATGAACGGTCTCTCGCCGGTGTGAATTCGTTGGTGTCTCATGACGTGGGACGAATGAGTGAATCCCTTCCCACACACAGAGCAGGTGAACGGCCTCTCCCCGGTGTGAACTCGCTGATGTGACTGCAGGTTGGATGACTCAATAAATCCCTTCCCACACTCAGAACAGGTGAACGGCCTCTCTACAGTGTGAACTCGCCTGTGTTTTAGTAGTTGGGATGAACGAGTGAATCCCATCCCACACACGGAGCAGGTGAAAGGCCTGTCCCCGGAGTGAATTTTCTGATGTGTCCTCAGGTTGGACAACTGAATGAATTCCTTCCCACAGTCAGAACAAGTGAACGGTCTATCTGTGGCGTGAACTCGCTGATGTATCTTCAGGCTGGATGACTGATTGAATCCCCTCCCACACACAGAGCAAATGAATGGCCTCTCTCCAGTGTGAACTCGTTGGTGTGTCTGCAGGTGGGACGAGTGAGTGAATCCCTTCCCACACATGGAGCAGGTGAACGGCCTCTCTCCAGAGTGAACCCGCTGGTGTGTCCGCAGGTGAGATGACCGAGTGAATCCCTTCCCACACTCGGAGCAGGTGAATGATTTCTCTCTGCTTTGGGCTCTCTGGCAATTCATCATGTCAGATGACATCGTGAATTCCTCCCACACTTCAACCTGTTGAGTGCTTGGTCTCTGGTGAAGATACTCTGGAGAGTTCTCAGAGCCCTGGATCCAACGTGTTTCAGTGAGAAGTTAAAGCAGAAAACTTCATTTTAGACACAAAGCAGATACACGTTTCCATCTGGGGTGAGATATGCCTTCTTTTCCAAGGATCAACAATGATTATGTTGTTACTACGAAGGAAATATCTGTTCACTCCTTCAATAACTTGAGGATAATTTACAAGGATCGACTCCAGGTTGGTTCATCCAAATCTCACCGTGTTCAGATTCCCCTTGCTGTGACTGGCGTGCAGTCTTCTCAAACATCTCCTCCTTCACGTTCAAAACCTGATTTCGTTCAAGCGCTGGTGATCCGACTGACACAGCAGAACTGGCACGTTGTTGTGTCTGAGGTACCCACACAAATCCTTTGTCTTTTGTTTTCTGTAAAAAGTTTACAAAAGACATCAATGGGCGCAGGTTAGCATTTCAAATGAGATAATTGTACTCTCTACAGTCAGCTCGTTGTTAGAGTGAGGCTCAACACAAAGTGCACCGACAATTCACCATCTTTTTTTTCAATCTTTTTATTATTATTAATATCAACATGATAAGATTAATACATAGATAGTGGGATTACAAACTTACAAATTTAAACTGAACATGAAAGGATGCACAAGCAATAGTTACAATATAGTTAAGTCTTCCCAAATCATGAATGACACAAATATCATATAAACAAAGCAAAACTAGGTATATCTTATATATGTAAAAAAAAGAAAAAAAATTAACCCTAAGAAAAACTAATCTAACAACCTAATAACTAAAAAAAGAGAAAAAAAAGGAAGAAAAAAAAGAATAATGGGCTGTTTATAGTATCTATAAAAAAAATACAAAATCATCAGTGTCGCCAACTCCGATCCTCTCAACATATGTATAATCAAAACTGGAAAAACAAATTCTTCTGCTTGTCGAATGATTGCATTTCTTACATTAATGGCTAGAAGATCTATTTTGTTGAATTGGAAAGAAATTAATCCCCCTACTGTATTTCATTGGCTTTCTCAAACTATGTTATGTCTAAATTTGGAGAAAATTAGAAGTGTTGTATTTGACCCTTCTATTAAATTTGAAAAGATGGAGACCATTTATTCAATACTTTCATATGATGTAATTTGACCCTGTTCCAAACCAATTCACCATCTTCTAACTGGGCACGTTTCAAACACCCAATTCCCTCACTATCTTTAGGGGTTTGTAAATATGTGGCAATTTTTTGATGCAAATACCCCCGGTCTCTTGTTCCACAGGACAGATGTGTTCAATGTCATTCTATACTCAGACAGAATAGAAAAGTGGCAGACTGTCCAGCACCAGTGATAGAAGTGTTTCTCTCTCTCTCTCTATGCAGCACTAACCGACTTTTTATTTCAAAGCAGACCTCGTACCTTCATTTAGACAACAGTCCCAACTATGTCTGTTATTTACTGATCTCCAGACATCGGCCGGTTGAAGACATGGGCCCTGATGTCAATGTTCCAACGTGTTTCATTTGTCAGGATATCACTTACTGCACTGGTTTGAAAGGTTCATTAGAGGCTTAATGTAGTATCCAAGACATCTACAAGGAGCTCTACCTCAGAAAGGTGGCATCTAACAGTAAAGACCCCCATCACCCAGGATATGCCCTCTTCTCACTGTTGCCATCAGGAAGGAGGTTCAAATGTCTGAAGACACACACTCAGCGATTCAGGACCAGCTACTTCCCTTCTGCCATCCCATTTCTAAATGGACATTCAGCCCATGAACACTACCTCACCTTTTAAAATTTTGTTTTTGCACAACTATTTTTAATTTAATTATTTACTATACACATATATACTTACTGTAATGTATATTTATTAAATTTTCTATATTATCATGCATTGCACTGCACTGCTGCCGCTAAGTTAACAAATTTCACGACATATGCCGGTGATATTAAACCCGACTGTGATGAACTCGGATATACACAATTGAGCCCCAAATGCGTGGATTTAGACAGCTGAAGCTCAGCAGTACGTAGGATGCCCTCCCGCTCCCATTGCCCCCACCGGCGATCGGGCAGAGTCTCGCATGCCGGCTCCTTTACCCACGACAGCCCACAGCCCAGAAACCCGTCCATCCGCCACGGTCCCGGCGGTACGCATGCGCGACAGAGATGGCGCCAGCACCCCCCCCCCCCACCCCCTCCCCCTCTCCCGGGGCCCGATTACGTACTCGGAGGCAGCGGGAAGGGAAAATAACCGGGACTGTCCCAGCGTGAGGTGCCGCGGTGGGTCTATAGTTCTCGGCAATTGTCCCGGGGTGGGGGAGAGGGTTACGCGGGCCCCGCTGCTGATGAAAACCCGCTCGGAGCCCGTTCCTACCTGCTGCCAATCCTTGGGAGCCTATTGTCCACTGAGCGCATGCGCGCTTCTGGGAGTCCGGCTAGCGGCACTTTGCACATGCGCACTAGCATCTCAGTAAGCGCTTTCTGCAGCGCGGAGATATCTGGGTAAGGCTGCTGCCATTGAAAATGTCTCCCGCCATCGACTTCCGCTGCCACCCGCGAAAGACTTGAGCTGCTAACATGCAGGACTGTGGCTGGTGTGGGGATGTCGGGAAGTACTGTAGGTTCAGGTAATCAGGAGGATCTGGAAAAGGAACAGGAAACGGAGATTGGGGGAGAGTACGGATTGACGGAAGGAGTTTAGAATTAAGTTGAATCCATCTGTAAAATGGAAAAAGAAACATAATATTGGAGTGATTTCTACTGATGGAGAGGAAGAGGGGATTTTTCTAAATAAAGGAAGACTTTAAGGTGTTGTTTAAATTTGACCCGGTTCAACCCTCTTCCATCAATCTGATTAAATTAACGAGAGTTGAACTCTGTTATAGGGGATATAGATTATGCTCGTACTTTGAGAAGTGAAAAGGTGTCAAGCGTTTGTGAGATTAAAAAAATGTGAGAAGGCATTACGTTTGAAGACTTTGCTTGGTAAAAAATAGTATGAAAATAGAGGTACTGGGTTCCGGTGGAGATTTCAATAGAGCAGGTTAAATCTCATTTATTGGGAGGTAAGATTAAGGAGGTAAAGAGATTGAAAAGTATTTGGAAATGGGAAAAGGTGGATAGTTTATCGGTATTGATTTATTTTGTTGAGGTGAAATTCCCTGATAATGTTAGCTTGAGGTAATTAGTCATAGTGTACAAGCTTATATTCAATTTCCACTTAGATGTGTTAAATGTTTTAAAGATTTGGGTATGTTCCAGCAGTATGTCTGGGAAACTAAGGTGTAGAAAGTGTGTGTGTGTGTGTGTGTGTGTGTGTGGTGGGGGGGGGTGCATAAGTATGAAGTCTGTGGAGAAGTGTCAAGTTAAACAATTGTAATTGTGGAGGGAAAGACAGTTGAACTTACAGCAGATGTGAAGTGTTTAAAAAGGCAACTGCAGTTCAACAGGGTGTGTCTTATGCAGAGGCCTTGCAAAAAAAGTTAAACAGAATGTTGATAAAGCATTACTGGTTTGAGACCAGACTGTGAAGTCAGTGGATGTATGTCAGCATCAGAGTTCATTTACTTTACTTGTAGATAAAATGAGTTTTTGATGTTTATAACAGATGTGGTGAATTGCACTGCTCAAGAATCGAGTCGTACTGAGAAAACTAAAATTGTTGTGGAAGCTGAAAAGTTTCTCTGTTTAACTGGTGCTACGTGGGAAGCTGTGAAAGAAACTCTGATGGGTGGGGTATCTGTATCTCAGTCTTCCTGTGAAGGTAAGTACTGGGATTAGTAAATTGCAGTGGAATGCAGGAAGCCTGATTTCCAATGGGCAAGATTAACTTCTGGAGCTGTGACTGGAGAGGAGGTGACAGGAAGTGAGTGGAAGATGGAGAATGGTGGCAGAAGCAGTAAGGAGGATGATGTTTGGCAAGTAGTCAAAGGACATAGAAGAAAGCAGCAACATAGAGAAGGGAGCAAACTTGGTGATGGCAAGGAATGGTGTGATATTGGAAAGAAGAGACAACAGAAATTTAAGGTATTGATGAAGCTTGAATCTGCTCCCAGTAGTTCTCTTAATCTGATTCAGTTAACTACTGATCTTAAAAAAAAACACTTGGGGGTAGAGTTGGTGCTCATCTGCTTCGAGGTGGGAAGATGCTAGTGATCTGTAATGATGGTACACGAAGGGACAGAGCCTTGGTTTTGAAATCAGTTGGTGGTAGGAGTGTAGTTATGTCACTGTTTATGGAAAGACAGTGGAGCGATATTGGAAGTTGCTCTTGTCTAGATGTTTCGATGAACCAGATAAGAGAATTTGAAAAGTTTAAAACATGATGGAAGCAAAAAGTTTAAAAAAGTTTCAGAATGGAGTACCATTAAATTTAATTAAAACTGAGAAACCATCTCTACGTACTCCATCCTGAAACTTTTTTAACCTTTTTGTCACTGTTTACTGATATTGAGAAAGCTTATGATGTGCTTTGGAAGAAGGGACTGTTGATAAATCTGTAAAGTCGGGATTGGTGGACAAATGTATAATCAGGTTAAAGATTTATTGTTTCAGAGGATCATACAGGTCAGCGTGGGCAAAGAGTATTGTAAGGTTTATTCTGTAGATAACAGTCCTTCACAATGGAGTGTTTGTTGTCCTGTTCAACATGATGATAAATGATAATTTTTTTAATATAAAGTTGATCCTAACATTTCTAAGTCCCTGTATGCTGATGATAGGGCTGTATGGAAAAGGGACAGGAATAGAAACTTTATAATTAATACGTTCAGGCTGCTGTGCAGGAAGTGGACAAATGAGGTGAGCAGTGGGGGTTTAAATTCACAAACACAGGTTATTTGTTTTGGTAACACATCAATGGGCTCATTGTTGACCTTGGACTGCATGGACAGACACTGGAACAAGAGTCAGTAATCAGTATGTGAACAGATGTGAAACTTACATGGAAGCACCAGATCAGTAAAATACCTGGGAGATGTAAGGCCGTCCTTAACGCGCTTCAGCGTTTGGTGGAATATGACTGGAGGGCCAACTGGGTGTCTACGATTACCTTGTACTATGAATTCATTAGAACAGTTTTAGATTATGGCTGAGCTGCATGAGCGTCTGCCGCCCGCTCACTTTTGAAATCACTGGATGCTCTTCAAGCCCAGGCTCCATGTCTGTTTTGTAGTACCGCTCGGTCGCCTGTCTCCACTCTGCAAGGGGAAGTGGGTCAGATGCCGTTGCATTTGCAAAGATTGCAGGTAGCTGTGAGCTATTGGGTACACCTCAGTGGCCACGAGGATGATCATCCAGCTAAGAATATATTGAAGGATTGGTGTGAACATCAAGATTGCAGGATTTGCAGTTTTGGGTGGGAAGGGAATGATCAGGCAGAGACATGGCTCTGTCTAATATGACCTGTGCTCCTAGTGTGTCTTTATCCATTATTCCTCCCTGGCAATTTCCTCTACCCCGGGTGGAATTGACTCTTCAGAAGAACCTGTCAGAACATCTACCTCGGGTAGAGTTGACTCTTTAGGAGAGACTGTCAGAACATTTACCTCGGGTAGAGTTGTCTCTTCAGAAGAACCTGTCAGAACATCTACCTCGGGTAGAGTTGTCTCTTCAGAAGAACCTGTCAGAACATCTACCTCGGGTAGAGTTGACTCTTTAGGAGAGACTGTTAGAACATTTACCTCGGGTAGAGTTGTCTCTTCAGAAGAACCTGTTAGAACATTTACCTCGGGTAGAGTTGTCTCTTCAGGAGAGACTGTAAGAACGTGCCTGGAGCGTATCTGAAGAGGGAGTGATGACTCTATATATACATCATCAATATTATGGAGTGGTTCTACTGTTCACAGATGGTCCTGCTGACCCAGTGCCTCACAACACCAGTGCAACAGCCTATGTCCCAGAATTTCAGATGTCAATTAGAAAAACAGTTATCTTATAAAACTTTCAGTTTATGCTATTGAAATGGTGGCAATCCTTCTTGCATTGTCGTGGATAGAGTACGTACAGCCCAAATGGGTTATTGTCTGTCCTGATTCCGTCTTTGTGTTGTGTAGTCTAAAGCTGGGTGTGTCCACCAGTTGTCCAGATGTTTTGTTGGACGTTAGACAAACATTATTACATCTGCAGTATTTCGGAGTGTATCTGCCGTTTGTGGATCCCAGCTCACATGGGGGCGGAAGGACGTGACGTAGTCAGCAGGCTGGCTAAACGGTCTGTGCAGACCTGAGCTGCTGCTGTTGATATTCCACAAGTAACGGCAGGCAAAGGTTTTAATTAAGGACCACGTTCTCTCAATCTGGCAGGGACTGTGGGACACACAATTGAAGGGGAGATACTCAGGAAAAGGTTACTTCACTTTGGAGCCGAGGAGAGCCCAGAAGGGAGGAAGTTGTAATTACTCAGTTCAGAGTTGGCCATACTGGTTGAAATGCCACTCGGTAAACATACATCAGGTGATTGTAGACAGCGTCAGCTTCCAGAGACACTCTCACAAATTAATGGAATGTGAGTGGGAGCGAAAGCAGACCCTGGCAAGCAATTTTGTTACTTTGGATAGTTTGGTGGGGTGTGGACAAGAAGAGCCGAGAGAAGCATAAGCAAGTATTGAAATTCTCGAAACAGTTTACAGCAACAGGTTTGGATGTTTACATATTCCCTCATTTAGTTAGTACTCTGGACAACTAAGATTTTGCTTATCTTATGGATTTTCAGGGTCTTTACCCCCCCCCCCGCTTTCCACAGGGATCGTTAACTCCGAGATTCCCTTGTCCATTCGTCCCTCCCCACTAATCTCCCTCCTGATACCCATGCCTGCAACAGAAACGCTACACTTTCCTGTTTACGTCCTCACTCACCTCCATTAAAGGCCCCACACGGTCCTTCCAGGCGAGTCAAGGCTTCACCTGCAAACCTGCCGGGGTCATCTATTGTATCCAGTGGTCCCGATGCAGCCTGCTCTACGTTGGTGAGACCTGACGTAAACTGGAGGACCACTTTGTCAGGCTCCTCTGCTCCACCTGCCAAAAGCGGAACTTCCTCGTAGCTAACCATTTCCGTTCCTGTTCCTATTCCCACTTCGACACATCGCTCCACTTCTGCCATGATGCAGCCACTCTCCGGGTGGAGGAGCAACGCCTCATATTCCTTCTAGGTAGCCTCCAACCTGATGACGTGAACTTCCATTTCTCCTTCAGGTAATTATTTTCCCTTCCCCCTTCTATTCCCCACTCTGACCTCTTACCGTCTTCTCCAGCCCTTTACCTTTCCCACCTACCCGGCTTCACCCATCACCTCTGGCTAGTCCTCCATCCCCTCCCCCTATCTTTTTATTCTGGCATCTTCCCCCTTCCATTCCAGTCCTGAAGGAAGGTCTGGGTCTGAAACTTCGACTGTTTATTCATTTCCATAGAAGCTGCCTGACCTGCTGAGCTCCTCCAGCATTTTCTGTGTGTCACTCTGGACTGACAACACCTGTAGAATCTCTATGGTTGTAACAACTCAGGAGTGCGAGGCACAGCCCTTTGGAAGCAGTGAAAATTACCCATAAAGTTGAAAAGGGCAGGGAATAAGGAGATTAACAACCAATGTCACTCTCCCTGGGCTCAGAGGTTTGAGGGACGAGGAATACCTGTGACTTAACTCCAGTGAGCTCACTGTCTGCTTCAGTCTGCAGAAAGTCGTGCAGCAAATTCATGGGAAAACTCCTCCCCCACACTGGAACCTGTCACCACAGGGAGGAGCACGAGTTGAACCCGAGGGATGGGTTTACGAGGACTCGTGTGGAACAGAAACACTAGCAGGGACCAGCTGGGCTGACTGGCCTCAGTACGAACATTGTGTTGCATAGGAAGTGAGAACCTGTGACACAGGATTTTAAATTAAAATGTTTTAATGGTGACAGATCGGCAACATTGAAGTCCAGTCTGGACAAAGATTAACGACAGTGGAAGGAACCCCAACAATGCCCAGAGACTGGGTTCAGTCCTGAGTGTGATAAGCAGCCACAATAACTGCAGACATCTGATGCAACAATCGGTCATGAACTTGCAGCTGGACTCAGCAGCTGAAACATACAACATGCAGCTTATTTTGTTTCTGCAGTGATTAAATCTCTTTGCACACACAGGACAGGAGTATCGAGTCTGCTTAGTGTCAGCACCCTGGTGTCTCATCATCTGGGATGAGAGCGTGAATCCTTTCCCAAACACAGAGCAGGTGAACGGCCTCTCCCAAGTGTGAATTTGCTGATACGTGAATCCTCTGGTGTGTCAGCAGGTCGGTTGACTGAATGAATCCCTTCCCACACTCAGAGCAGGTGAATGGTCTTTACCCACTGCGAGCTCGCTGGTGCCTCAGAACCTCACGGGACTGAAAGAACCCCTTCCCTCACATGGATCAGGTGAAAGGTTCTCCCTCGTGTGAACTCCCTGGTGCCTCAACAGATGGGATGGCTGAGTGAATCCCTTCCCACAGTCGGAGCAGGTGAACGGCCTCTCCCCAGTGTGAACTCGCTGGTGTCTCATCAGCTGGAACGACTGAGTGAATCCCTTCCCACACTCGGAACAAGTGTATGTCCTCTGCAGGGTGTGAACTTGCCGGTGTATTTGCAGGTCGGATGACTCAGTGAATCCCTTCCCACACTCAGAGCAGGTGAAAGGCGTCTCCCTGGTGTGAACCCGCTGGTGTGCCTGCAAGTGGGACGACTGAATGAATCGCTTCCAACACACGGAGCAGGTAAATGGTCTCTCCCCTGTGTGAACCCGCTGGTGTCTCAGTAGCAGAGAAGACGTAATGAATCCTTTCCCACATGTGGAGCAGGTGAATGGCCTCTCCCCAGTGTGAAGCCGGTGGTGTATTCGAAGGTCAGAAGAATCAATGAATCCCTTCCCGCACTGGGAGCAGGTGAACGGCCTCTCCGTGGTGTGAACTAGCTGATGCCTTATGAGTTTCGAGGACTGACTGAATCGCTTTCCACACTCGGAGCAGGTGAATGATTTCTCCCTCTGGCATCTCATCGGATCAGATGACATAGTAGATCCCTCCCACGCTTCAAGCAGTTGAGCACCTGATGTCTGGTGAGGACATGCTGGAGTGTTCATAAGGCCAATGGTTTCAATGAGATGTCGAAACAAAAAAACTTCAATTTAGACAGAAAGCAGATGCACGTTTCCAGCTGGGAAGAGGTGTATCTTCTTTTCCGAAGACTGACAACTGATGGATTGATGGATTCACTCCTTCAATAAACTGAAGACAATTTACAAGATTTATCTCCAGAATGGTTCATCTCGAATCTCATCCCTACAGTGAACATGCGTTTGGGTTCTTGCTGTGACTGCTGTGCTCTCTTCTCAAGAACCTCCTCCTCCACATTCAGAGATCGGAGGCATTCAAGTGCCGATGAATTCACAGACACAGAAGTGATGTGTTGTTGTGTTTGAGATTGCCGTACACAAATCCTTTTGCCTTTTCTACCCTGTAATAAGTTTACAAAAGACAGCAACGTGTGAAGGACAGCATGTCAGATGAAATCATTTCAGTCTCTAGAGTGAGCTCTGATCACACTATTACAGAGAAGTTCAACGGAAGTAAGAAGAACTTCATCTCATCTTTAACTGTGCATGGTTCAGGAATCCAGACTCAGCATTAAATCGTCTGTTGTTGTGTCGGTATCAGGATGGGCGATTTCTGCCCAGTATTCTGACTGTGACTTGGCTCAGTTTGCCTCTCTCCATGAGAAGAGAAGATAGAACAGTATAGTACAGCACAGGCCTTTCGGCCCACAATGTTGCACCGACTGCTAACCCTTCTCCAAGATCAATCTAACCCTTCCATTCCCCATGGCCCTCCATTTTCCTTTCACTTGCTTGCCGAGCTAAGTTTAATAGATGTCTGTAATCTTCCTGCCCCTACCCTTTCCCCACCACTGCCTTCTATGTACTCATCACTCTCAGTAAATAAAACCTAGCTCTGAAGTCCTCCCCCATACTTTATTCCAATCACCTTAAAATTACGGCTTCTCGCAATGGCCACTGCTGCCCGAGGGGAAAATGTGCTGACTGTCCACTCGATCTAAGCTGCTTCTCATTTTACAGACCTCTGTCAAATCATGCCACATCCTCCTCTGCTCTAAACAGTAAAGTCCCAGCTCACTCAAACTTCTCTCATCCAAGCAGCAACCTGGTGAATCTTCTCTGCACCCTCTCCGAAGCTTAGGGAAAACTCCCAGCTCACTCAAACTTCTCTTATAAATCACCTTCTCTAATCCAAGTGTAACACCCTGGGAAAGGTTTCACTGCAAACGTAATGGCCTTTCTGTGGAAGCAGTGTTTGGGTTATGGTTCGAGATAACAGGTGCTTTGGAATGTGAGCTGGGTCTTCTGTTTGGCGGGAGATGGAGAGAGAAGATGCTGGAGAGAACTGGTCGTAGGACACGACCCGGTGGTGAGATCATGATTTGATGGAGCCAGGTGTCGAGATCGACCAAGGATCAGTGAATTGAGCTCCAACTGTTTAATTGTAACGGGTCCTTTTTGTTTCTTTCTTTCTTTTCTTTACTAACCGCTTAGTTAAGATTCATAAATATAGTTGCTTTAATCGTACGCAATGTGCCGTCTGTTATTTCTTGGCACTGAGTTGTAACAGGGTAGCAAATTACACAGCGTCCACACAAACCGGGGTTTGGGGTGGGACAGCTGTCTCAACCTCCTGGGTTTGGTGTGACTGGAGTGTGTATTCCCTAGACTTACGCAGCCAAGGAAACCAGCAGGGTTTCACAAGAACATCCTGTTGAATCTTCTCTGCACCCTGAAGCTCAGAGAAAGCTCCCAGCTCACTCAAACTTCTCTCATAAGTCACCTTCTCTAACCCAAACAACATCCTGGTGAATCTTCTCTGCACCCTGAAGCTCAGAGAAAGCTCCCAGCTCACTCAAACTTCTCTCGTAAGTCACCTTCTCCATCCCAAACAACATCCTGGTGAATTTTCTCGGCACCCTCTCAAAAGCTTCTACATCGGTCGTATAATGAAGCAACCAAAACTGAACGTGCAGTAGGTTAGTGGTGTGCATGCTGTATGTCACTTGTTACCCAGGACAGAGCTGTTTGATATCATTATGTATTCAGGAAATGGTCTCTGTGCCAGAGGATCCAGAACCAGACGGCACTGAACGGAGGCTATTTACTAAAGAACCAAATGTGAGTCAACGATTTTGTTTTTTTCTGCGGCTCTAATCGACAATTTAATTCACTCAACTAATATTTGGATATCAGCTGCTTCTGGACATTGGACTTATTGTCAATGTTTGCCTTGTCTTTCAATTGGTATAAACTACAAATCCTCATGTCTGAAAGTCACCACAGAACTTAAATGAAACCAAATCCTTAAAAAGAGGTGAGATGGGATTAGAAGATGTTGCATCCTTGTGGGTAGAGTTAAGAAACTGCAAGGGGCAAATGACACTGATGGGTGTTGTACACAGGCCTCTGACCAGTAGCCAGGATTTGGAGTACAAATTACAATGAGATAGAAAAGACACGTAAAAGGGTAAGGTTATGATGGTCATGGGGGATTTCAATATGCACGTAGAATGGGAAAATCAGGTTGGTGCTGGATCCCCAGAAAAAAAATTGTAGAATATCTATGAGATGGCTTTTTGGAGCTGATTGTGGTTGAGCCCACTAAGGTAAACAGAATTCTGGATTGTATGTTGTATAATGAACCAGATTTGATTAAGGTAAAGGAATCTTTAGCAGGCAATATGATAGAATTCACCCTGCCGTTTGAGACTGAAAAAGTAAAGTCAGATGTATCAATATTACTGTGGAGTTAAGGAAACTACAGAGGCATCAGAGAAAAGCTGGCCAAAATTGACTGGAAGGGGACACTAGCAGGGACGATGGCAGAACAGCAATGACTGGAGCTTCTGAGAACAATTCAGAAGGTACAGGACAGATACATCCCAAAGTTGAAGACATATACTAAAGGGAGGATGAAGCGACCGTAACTGACCAGAGAAGTCAAAGCAAACATGAAAGCAAAAGAGCGAGCATATAATAGACCAAAAATTACTGGCAAGTTAGAAGACTGGGAAGTTTTTTTTAAAAACCAACAGAAGGCAAATAGAATAAGGAGAGAAAAGTTGAAACCTGAAGGCAAGCTAGCCAATTAATATAAAAGAGGATACCAAAAATTATTTCAGATATACGGAGAGTAAAAGAGAGATGAGACTGGATATCAGCCACTGGACAGGTAGTACTGGGAAACAAGAACTGGCTGATGAACTCAATAAGGACCGTGCAGTTTTCACTATGGAAGACACCAGCAGTACACCAGAAATCTGGGAGTATCGGGGGCAGAAGTCAGTGAGTTGCGATTACTAAGGAGAGGTGCTTGGAAGCTGAAGGGCCCGAAGGTTCTCAAAGAGGTGGCTGAAGAGATCCTCGAGTTATTAGTAATGATCTTTCAAACAGCACTAGATTCAGGCATGGTTCCAGAGAACCGGAAAATTGCAAATGTCACGCCACTCTTCAAGAACGGAGGGAGGCAAAAATCAGGAAATTCTTGGCCCGTCAGTCTGACTTCAGTGGGTGGATAATGGTTGGTGTCCATTTTTGAGGAAGAGGTTTTGAGGCACTTGGAGGCACATGAGAAAAATCGGCCAAAGTCAGCACGGTTTCCTTAAGGGAAAATCTTGCCTGACAAATCTTTTGGAATTCTCTGAGAAAATAACAGGCAGGATAGACAAAGAAGAGTCTGTGGATGTTGGTTACTTGGATTTTTAGAAGGCCTTTGACAAGGTGCCAGATATGAGGCTTTTATACAAGATAAGAGCAGATGGTATTACAGGAAAGATACGGGGATAGAAGATCTGCGTACTAGCAGGAGGCCAACAGTGGGAATAAATTTACTGTGAATGCCCACAAGAAAATGAATCTCAGGGCTGTGTATAGTGACAAACATACATGTTCTTGATAATATATTTACTTTGAACGTAAAAGGGAGCCTGTTCCAGTTGATCCTTTCACATTAAACGTCAATAATTTGGATGATGGAATTGATGGTTTTGTGGATGGACAAGCTCGCGGTTGATGCAAAGACAGGTGGGTGGTGGGGCGCGGGCAGAGCAGGAACTGAGAGTCTAGAGATGGCCTTTGATAGATGAGGAGTAAGGCAACAAAGTGGCAGATGAAATACAACATACTGTAGGTCGTGCACCTTCTAGAATAAAAGTGTGGACTATTTTCCAAACCGGAATAAGATCGGAGGTACAAAGGGACTTGGAAATCACTGTGCAGGATTCCTTTGAAGGTTAAATTGCAGGTTGAGTAAGGAAGGCAAATGCAAAGTAAGCATTCGTTTCGAGAGGACTAGAATATAAAAGCAAGGACACAGTGCAAAGGTTTCACAAGGCATTCATCAGGCTGCACTTGTTGTACTGTCAGCAGATTTGGGTCCTTTATCGAAGAAAGAATATGCTTCCATTCCCCATTCTGGCTCCCCTCTTTCCTCTTGTCTTCTCGTATGTACCTCTCACCTCCTTCTGTTGCCCCTGCTCTTTCCCTTTCTCCCATGGTCCACTCTCTTCTCCTATCTGCTCCCTTCTTCTTCAGCCCTATACCAGCTTCACACTTCATCACCCCCCCCCCACCTACCTACCTTCCCTCCTCACCCAGCCTCACCAATCACCTTCCAGCTTCACACTTCATCACCCTCCCCCCCACCTACCTTCCCTCTTCACCCAGCCTCACCAATCACCTTCCAGCTTCACACTTCATCACCCTCCCCCCCACCTACCTACCTTCCCTCTTCACCCAGCTTCACCAATCACCTTCCAGCTTCACACTTCATCACCCTCCCCCCCACCTACCTACCTTCCCTCTTCACCCAGCCTCACCAATCACCTTCCAGCTTCACACTTCATCACCCTCCCCCCCACCTACCTACCTACCTTCCCTCCTCACCCAGCCTCACCTATAACCTTCCAGCTTCACACTTCATCACCCTCCCCCCCACCTACCTACCTTCCCTCCTCACCCAGCCTCACCAATCACCTTCCAGCTTCACACTTCATCAACCTCCCCCCCACCTACCTACCTACCTTCCCTCCTCACCCAGCCTCACCAATCACCTTCCAGCTTGTACTTCTTCTCATCTTCAACATGAGCCTGGAGCAGAGAAAAGTACCCAGACAGTGGAAGACATCCTGTATTGTCCCGGTACCGAAGAAACCACAACCAAAGGAGTTGAATGACTTCAGACCTGTTGCCCTGATGTCGCACGTGATGAAGACCATGGAGCGGCTGATAATACAGAATCTGAGGCCATAAACCAGGCACGCCCAGGATCCTCTTCAGTTTGCGTATAAGGAGAAGGTGGGAGTGGAGGATGCTATCACGTATTTGCTGCACAAATCACTCTCTCACCTAGAGGGGGTCAGTTGTGCTGTGAGGATTACATTCCTTGACTTTTCTAGTGCCTTTAACACCATCCAGCCCAAGATCTTAAGGCACAAACTGACGGAGATGGGAGTAGACTCTCACATGGTGGATTGGATAGTGGACTACTTGACAGATAGACCTCAGTATGTGCGGTTGGGAGACTGTAGGTCTGACACGGTGGTCAGCAGCACAGGGGCGCCGCAGGGAACCGTACTCTCTCCGGTCCTGTTCACCCTGTACACATCAGACTTCCAATATAACTCGGAGTCCTGCCATGTGCAGAAGTTCGCTGATGACACGGCCATCGTGGGGTGTGTCAGGAATGGACAGGAGGAGGAGTATAGGAAACTGATACAGGACTTTGTGATATGGTGCAACTCAAACTACCTGCGTCTCAATATCACCAAGACCAAGGAGATGGTGGTGGACTTTAGGAGATCTAGGCCTCATATGGAGCCAGTGATCATTAATGGAGAATGTGTGGAGCAGGTTAAGACCTACAAGTATCTGGGAGTACAGTTAGACGAGAAGCTAGACTGGACTGCCAACACAGATGCCTTGTGCAGGAAGGCACAGAGTCGACTGTACTTCCTTAGAAGGTTGGCGTCATTCAATGTCTGTAGTGAGATGCTGAAGATGTTCTATAGGTCAGTTGTGGAGAGCGCCCTCTTCTTTGTGGTGGCGTGTTGGGGAGGAAGCATTAAGAAGAGGGACGCCTCACGTCTTAATAAGCTGTTAAGGAAGGCGGGCTCTGTCGTGGGCAAAGTACTGGAGAGTTTAACATCGGTAGCTGAGCGAAGGGCGCTGAGTAGGCTACGGTCAATTATGGATAACTCTGAACATCCTCTACATAGCACCATCCAGAGACAGAGAAGCAGTTTCAGCGACAGGTTACTATCGATGCAATGCTCCTCAGACAGGATGAAGAGGTCAATACTCCCCAATGCCATTAGGCTTTACAATTCTACCGCCAGGACTTAAGAACTTTTTAAAAGCTATTATTAATGCTTTTTGAGATAGTGATTTAGATGCATATCATATTTTTTACTGAGTTAAGTATTGTATGTAATTAGTTTTGCTACAACAAGTGTATGGGACATTGGAAAAAAAGTTGAATTTCCCCATGGGGATGAATAAAGTATCTATCTATCTATCTATCTTCTCCTTTCCCCACCTTATACTGGCTTCTTCCCCACTCTTTCCCCAGCTTGATGAAGGGTCTTGACCCAAAATATTAACCATTATTCCCCTCATTGGATGATGCATGACCTGCTGAGTTCCTCCAGCATTTTGTGTGCTACTCTGGAAGAGGTTCTCAAAAAATCTCCCCAGGAATGAAATGTATGAAGAGCATTCGATGGCTCTGGGCCTGCACTCACTGGAGTTTAGAAGAATGTGGGGTCACCTCATTAAAATGTATTGAATACTGAAAGACCTGGACTCAGTGGATGTGATGAGGATGTTCCAATAGAGGGAGAGTCTGGGACCAGAGGGCCAAACCTCAGAATAGAAGGACATGCCATTTGTCACAGACAAGGAGGGATTTCTTTACCCAGGTGGTGGTAAATCTGTAGGACTCATTGCCACAGATGGCTGTTGAGGCCAAGTCTTTAGGTATATTTAAAATGTTGGTTGATAGAATGTCAAAGGTTTTGGTGAGAAGGCAGGAGAATGGGTTGAGAGGGATAATAAATCAGCCACGATCGATTAGTAGAGCAGATTCAATGGACCAACAAATCAAACACAAGAGACCCTGGATAAGCTGGAAATCCAGAGTAACTAATACAAAATGCAGGACGAACTCAGCAGGTCAGGCATCATCTCTGGACAGGAATAAATAGTGAACATTTTGGGCCAAGACATTTCATCAGTACTGGAAAGGGAAAGAAGCCAAGTAGGTGAAAGGTGAAGCCAAGTCAGGGGAAGGTAGATGGGTCAGGGATGAAGTGAGAAGCTGGCAGAAAAGGTAAAGAAGGAGGAATTTGCTAGGAGTGGAGAGTGGACTATGAGAGAAAGTCGGGGAGGTCCACTAGAGAGAGGTGAAAAGTAATTAAGGGGAAGAGCACGAGGGCAGAATGGGGAATAGAAGAAGAGAGAAAGGAGAGGGGGAAAATTACCAGTAGAGAAATTAAATTTCATGCCATCAGGTTGCAGTCTATCCAGACAGAACATGCGATGCTACTCTTCCAAACTGAGAGTGGCCTTATCTTAGATTGACACGTCTGAATGGAGATTGGTATTAAAATGTTTTTCTGGTTCTATGTCTTATAGTCTTCGAGATTAACTAGGAAATGTATTTTTGCTCCCAGTTTCAAATCTTTGGAGTTAGATCGCTGGAGCTCTGCAGGGTCACCATTCTTTTCCACAGCGTTTCCAAAAACGTCCTGCGGACTGTCGGGGAAAACGCTCCTGATGGCATCCATGGCGGCCTGTGTACCCACAATGCCCCACGAGACTAAAACCGGTCTATGAGCGATACGCTCACCCCGCACCAATGGCGCCTCGCTTCCGCTCATTCGGAGAAATCTCCCGGGGGGGGGGTGGGGGGAGGCGTGTGGATCGCGGGGCAGAGCCACGGTGGTAATCGAACTCGCAGCAATTGCCCCTTAAACGAGGCGCGCACCCCGACCGTAATTCCACCCCCGCCGGGAACCCCGCTCCTACCTGCCGCTGACCTTCCCACAGCTTCTCATCCACTCAGCGCATGCGTGCTTTCGTGCGCGAGTCACGGCTCTCGGCGCCTGCGCGTTTGGATCGCGTAGCAAAGTTCAAAGTTTAAAGTACATTTATTATTAAAGTACAGATAATGTCACCATATACAGCCCCGAGATTCGTTGCGTATCACAGATGGCGGAAGCGCCGAAATGTCTGGGTGACACTGAAAGCGTCTGCAAGCACCGGCGCCGCTCTGCCAAAAGGTTCCAATCCAGTCAATCCACATCCTTCTTGTCCCGATTCCCTCCACCTCACTGTTTCTGACCCTGCTCCATTGCACTTCAGCCTGATGGCTCCCCGCTGTCGTCTCCGACTTTAATGACAGTGGTGTATTGTAATAACCCAGCAGTGTGAGAGGCAGCCCTTTGGAAGCAGTAAAAATGACCCAAGAAGTCGAATAAGGCATTAGGCAACCCAAGACGTTCTTTAAAGTCAAGTTTATTGTTATTTAACTATATGCATGTCTCTAATCATTTAATGTATATAGAAATGAGACAATATTTCTCCGAATTAGGGTGTAAAGCACAGTAGTACATATAATACATGCAACATACAATAACTTATGCAGGTAAGGAAAAAATCTACAGAAGAATTATGCAGAAATAATGAACTAAAGTGCATCATTTAAATATTGTAAGGTACAGAACAGATTAACCAGTGACACTTCAAATACGATGCGGCAGGGAGTTCAGAAGACTAATGGCCTGAGGGAAGAAACTGTTTCCCATCCTGACCGTTCTCATTTTTATGCACCGGAGTCTCCTGCCTGATAGTAGAAAGTCAAAGAGGATGCTGGATGGATGGATGGGATCTTTAATAATTCTAAGGGCCAAAGGTTTCTAAACCTAAGGTTTGAGGGACAGGGAACATCTGTGACAATTCTAGTGAATGCATCACCTCCTTCAGCAAGTCAAGGGAAACTTCTTCACCCAAATTGAGGTGCCCGTTTGGAACTCGTCACCATAGGGAGGAGAATAGAGTGAACAACAAGGATGGATTTAATAGAAACGGTGTAGAACACAACACCGATGTTGTGTTGTGTGACCAGATGGGCTGAATGGCCTCTCTACTGTAGACTGTGTTGCATAGACAGTGAAAACCCACGACACAGAATTTAAAATAGAAAGATTTTATTTGTCTTAGATCTACAGTATTATAGTGCACTCTGGTTATAGACTAACCACAGTGGAAGGAACCCCAACAATGTCCAGGGACCAGGGCTCAGTCCTGAATGCAGTGAGCAGCAGCAATAACAGCAGAATCTGACACCAACAGTCCTTCAT
Organism: Hemitrygon akajei; assembly: GCF_048418815.1. NCBI lineage: Eukaryota > Metazoa > Chordata > Chondrichthyes > Myliobatiformes > Dasyatidae > Hemitrygon > Hemitrygon akajei. The sequence continues at coordinate 21,856,600 of NC_133148.1, read as the reverse complement.
GAACTTGTGACGCTCAGATATCCAGCATGCAGCATTTGAACTGTGAACTCAGTGGGGTTTCAGTAGATTGGGTGACGGAGTAAATCTCTGCACTCACGGGGCAGGTGTGTGCTGTCTCCTTAGCGTTTACAAAGTGATGCCTCGAGAAGGCAGCAGGCATCACTGAGGACTCTCACTATCCAGGTGTGGTAAACTATGTATACCTGTCTGGACACACCCCTCTGCTGACTGCTCCTGTGGCTCCCCCCACAGACCCCAGGCGATTGGAGGCACTGCTCCTCCCTCAGTCTCCGAGATGCCGTGCTCCGTTTTGCTGCTAATAAAAGCCTATCGTTCACCTCCCGTCTCCGAGAGTTATCGACGGTGCATCACCAGGACATTTCCGTTTTTCATTATTACCATCAGAAAAGAGGTAGAGACGATTAAAATGCTTTTGGAGCAGCTTCTGCCCCTCCACCATGACATTTCTGAACAGTCCTCACGACTTTCTTTTTGCACAACTTATTAATCTGCAGAACCTATTAATCTGACGAGGGCCAGACTTGAGGCATTCGAGTCTGGTGACCAAGAAAGTTACAAGAGGTCCAGGTGCAATGTCTAGGAAGCCATCTCAGGACAAATGATGCTCGATAGTTCAGGCAGGGCTTGAATACTATCACCTCTTATAAAGTTAAATCGAGCAACAAAGGTGACAAAAGGGCTTCACTTCCAGATGAGCTCAATGTCTTCTACGCTTGTTTTGACCTCAAAATATTGAGGAGCCATCACAAACTCCTACAGCCCCCGACGATCCTGTGCCTTCAGTCTCTGAGGCCAACATGAAAGCAGCCTTCATGAGCGAGAACCCAGAAAAGCATCCGGCCTGGACAGGGTACCTGGCCAAGTACTAAAGTCCTGTGCTGATTAACCGGCTAGAGTGTTCACTGAGATCTTTAACCTCTCATTTTGGCAGTCTGATGTACCCACCAGCTTCGAGCAGGCTTCAAGAAGAACATGGTGCCTGTGAAGAACGTGGTCACCTGCCTCAATGTCTATCCTCTTAATTGCTACGAACTTTGGACTATTTTAGTGGTTTTTAGTATTGTGGCTTTCTGGAGATTTACATAGATATTGCTGTGCACCCTAATTGTTTAATGCTATTGTGTAGTGACTTTGGGATGATACCAGTTACTATTGGGACAATGTATACCCGGTTCATGTTCCATGGACTTTATATTTCCTCCTTTAATTCAGCATATTTCTGGTGTTTTTCATTTACTGATTTCTGTAATTTATGTGTGTTTGGAATGGCTACATCAATTAATTAAGTTGTTCCTGCTTGTTTATCCTGTTTTATTATATACAGACATTTATTATGGATTGTCCTGTCTGTAATAACCTATCGGTTGTAATATAATTGGTGGTATTCTGTCTCTAAAATTGGATAGGCTTGTATTTATAGTAAGGTATGGTGTCTTTTATCAGTTTGTATTTTAAAGCAAGATTTTGCTGAATGATCGTGCCCGTGTAATCAGATTGTGTTAAACAGAATCCTATAATGTGTTGGATTGTTTCTGGTTTTTCTACATTTATTGTCATGAATTAGTTGGTCTTTTATTATGTACTTTTGTTATGTTTAGTGTTAGCCAGCTGGTCCTGCACTGCCAGAAGGAACACTTGGTTATGATCATTATTACCTTGTTTCTGTACTTGCAGTTTGTTGTCTTTTGCAAATCGGTTGAATGCTCAAGTTGATGCGGTCTTTCACTGGTTCTAGTATGATTATTATTCTTTTATGGGTTTATTGAGTCGGACATCAAGAAAGTGAATCACTGGGTTGTATATGATGATATATACCATATTTAATTTGATAATAAATTTACTTTGAACTATTTATTTTTCATGTTTTTCATTGTAGCTTATAGTGTTTCTATGGATTGTACTGTACTACGGCTACAAGATGACAAATGTCAGCGATAATAAACCTGATTCTGGTGGTTCGCTGGGTGTGATGAGGAACTAAATCCCTTCTCACAGCAGATGAATGGACTCTTTGCTCAGATGGCAGAATAAATCCCTTCCCATACACGAGCAGGTGAATGGCCTCTCCCCAGCGTGAATCCATTGGTGTATTTAAAGGTCAAATGAATCTATTCCCACACACGAGCAGGTGAACAGCCTCTCCCTGGTGTGAACTTGCTGATCTTTCATCAGTTGGCATGAATCAATCAATTCCTTCCCACACTCGGAGCAGATGAATGGACACTTCCCAGAGTGGACCTGCTGATGTATTTGTAACTCCAGTGATTCAGTAGATCCCTCCCCACGCTGGCTGCAGGTGAACGGTCTCTCCCTGGTGTGAACTTACTGGTGTTTCATCAGGTTCAATGATTGAGTGAATCCCTTACCACCTGATGCACCATCAATAACTCACTCTGAGACGTAAAAGCGAGGTATCGGCTTTTATTGACTGGAAGAAGGAACAAGCAGTGAGTGACCACCATACTACATCCTGGAGACTGAGAGGCCGGGCTCAGACCTCCATCACCTTTATACAGGGGTCTGTGGGAGGAGCCACAGGAGCAGTCATCAGGGGCGTGTCCAGACAGGTATATGTTGTTCACCACACCACCTGCAGAGCAGATGAATGATTTTTCCCTCTGGTATCTCATCTTGCCTGATTAGTAGTGAACCCCTCCCACACTGAACACAGTTTAACATATGCTGGGGTGTTCTCAGGTCCCTGGTTCAAATGGGCTTCAATGAGAAGTTAAAACAGAAAACTTCATTTCAGACACAAAGCAGGATAAGACATGCCTTCTTGTAGAAAGACTAACTGCCTGGCCTGCTGAGTTCCTCCAGCATTTTGTATAGGTGTTTTACAACTGATATACTGCTGTTACGAAGAAAATCTTTGTTCACTCATTCAAGAACTTGACGACAACTTACAAGTTTTGTCTCCAGTTTGGTTCATCCAAACCTCACACCTACACTGAACACGTGTTCAGTTTCTCTTTGCTGTGTTTGCTATACAGAAATCCTTTGCCTTTTCTACCCTGTGACAAAGTTTACAGAAGACATCCGTGGGTTTCAGACAAGTTAATTTTAGTCTTTGCGTGGTGAGCTCTAACTACTCACTGTTACTGTGAGATTCAACACCATTCAGAGGAACAATCCTCATCTAATTGGGAACAGTTCGGGCACCCAGACACAGCATCAAAATTTCTGACTGTCCGTGTCAGAATGGATTATTTCTACCCGTCATCAGTGACTCAGTTTGTCTCTCCATTAGTATAACATGGAACAGAACAGCACAACAGAGACCTGTCTGTCCACAATATTGTGCCAACCTTTTAACCGACTCCAAAATCAGTCTACCCATTCCCTCTGACAACAGCTCTCCAGTTTTCTTTCATCCATGTGTCTCTCTAAGAGTTTCTGAAATGTTCCAATGCATCTGTCTTTACCACCACCATTGGCACCTACCACTCTCTATGTAAAAAAAAATCACCTCTGGCCTCACACTTTGTATTTTCTTCCAAATGCCTTAAAATGATGCCTTCTCATATTACAGCACCAGATACAGGAGCAGAATTAGGCCATTCAGCCCATCACATCTGCTCTGTCATTTGATCATTGAACATTTATTTGCCCTCTCAAACTGATTCTCCTGCCTTCTCTCCATAACCTTTGACCCCCTGACTAATCAAGAACCTGGCAAACTCCACTTTAAATATACCCAATTTCTTGGCCTCCACAGCCATTTCTGGTAATGAATTCCACAGATTCACCTTTGTGTGGCTGGTTGCCCCTCATCTCTGAAATTCCTCCTCATCTCTGCTCTAAAGGGATGTCCTATTCTAAGGTTTTGTTCTCTGGTCCTAGATTCACCCACTATTGCTGTTGAACTAACCCACACTGCAGAGCTGATCTGATGTTCTCTCTGACATTCCCACACACAGATTCTGTTTATTCGACCGATCAGGAGGAATTCACAAGAACTATAATTTCCAGGACAGCAATTGTGAATCAGAATCAGATGCATTATCGCTAACATATGTCAATAACTTTGTTGTTTTTCAGCAGTAAAGTTTCAAAGAGCATTTTATATCAGAGAATGTATACAGTATCCAACAGGGATGGCCAACCGATGGCGCATGCGACAAAAGTGGTGCATTGGATGATTAGAAATGGCGCATTGCACCCCAGTGATAATAATAACAAAGTAAGCCTACTCTTGCAAAAAGTATTAACCAAAAACCGATTTGTAGAAAAAAAATCTGGAACAGGAATTCAAGTAGCTTAGAGCTAGGAATGGGTTTTACTGAGAATAAATCTAAAACTTAGCAATTATTTTTAGCAATATTATTATTTCGTGCACATCTTTTGGCGAATGTTATCTTTCACATTAATCTGTTGTCAATTTAAAAAATGTTCAATGAGTCAAACTAGGAAAGAAGGACATTCATTCTGCAGTCGTTCCATAACTGTTCAATACACGTTTGATACTTGTTTGATCCTGAGGCGCCGGGCGTCTGCACCAGCGGTGTGTCGCAGGTTTTTGCCAGTCAGTTTACAATTGACACTCGTGCGCTATGGAGTTGTGCTTTGCTCGTCCTTTGTGAACATTTGCAGTTTTGTACTTTTTCAAAAATTAAGCCTTGTTTTTACATTCAGTTACCCATCACATTGCAAAAGAAAAGCAGAAAGTGATAGTAAGCATAAATTCAATGAACAGTGGGAAAATGAGTTCTTATTTATAGTGGGTCCAACAGGAAAGCCGTTGTGCATTGTTTGTGAAAACACTTCCTCACATAATAGAAGACATGATCTTAATAGACACTATAAAACACAACTTCAGACTGAAATAGAAGGAATACTGAAACTAGTCCTTGGATCCGAGTTACAGAAAGAATATGTGATTAAGAAAAAGGAAGAAATCAAAAGAAGACAAAATATATTTGTTAAAAGTCTCTTTAAGAAATAGAAACATAGAAAACCAATAGCATGATACAGGCACTTCAGCCCACATGTTGCGCCGAACATGTCCTTACCTTAGAAATTACTAGGCTTACCTATAGCCCTCTATTTTACTAAGCTCCATCTAAAAGCCTCTTAAAAGACCCTATCGTATCCACCTTCACCACCGTTACCGGCAGCCCATTCCACACACTCACCACTCTCTGAGTAAAAAACTTACCCCTGACATCTCCTCTGTACCTACTCGCCAGCACCTTAAACCTGTATCCTCTTGTGGCAACCATTTCAGCCCTGGGAAAATGCCTCTGACTATCCACACAATCAATGCCTCTCATCATCTTGTACACCTCCATCAGGTCACCTCTCATCCTCCGTCGCTCCAAGAAGAAAAGGCTGAGTTCACTCAACCTGTTTTCATAAGGCATGCTCCCCAATCCAGGCAACATCCTTGTAAATCTCCTCTGCACCCTTTCTATGGTTTCCACATCCTTCCTGTAGTGAGGTGACCAGAACTGAGCACAGTACTCCAAGTAGGGTCTGACCAGGGTCCTATATAGCTGCAACATTACTTCTCAGCTCCTAAATTCAATTCCATGATTGATGAAGGCCAATACACCATACGCCTTCTTAACCACAGAGTCAACCTGCACAGCTGCTTTGAGTGTCCTATGGACTCGGACCCCAAGATCTCTTGATTCCCCACACTGCCAAGAGTCTTACCATTAATACTATACAGTCGGACCTCCTTATCCACAAGGGATTGGTTCCGAGACCCCTCGTGGATACCAAAAAACACGGATGCTCAAGTCCCTTATTCAACCTGTCTTAATGTGGTGGACCTTAGGACCCAGCGGAACCCCAGACCTTATTCAACCTGTCTCAGTGCGGTGGACATTAGAACCCGGCAGTGGAGCTCTGAATCGGCAGTGTTTCTGTTCACGAAAATAATCATTTTCACAATTGAAAATAAAGTGGAAATAATAAAGTGATCGGAAAGAGGTGAAACACCATCGGTCATTGGAAAAGCGTTAGGCTACGGTTGGTCAATGATCGGAACAATTTTAAAGGATAAAGTGAGAAAGGCCCTGCCCCGATGAAAGCTACAATTATTACTAAGCAACACAGTGGTTTAATTATTGGGTTTTAGGTTTTTGATCCTCCACATCAATACGCGCTCGGAAGTTGTCTGTCACTGGTTCGAACTTGGGAACTTCCCGAGCCCGGCACTGAAACATACGTTCTTAAGTGTGTTATATGCATAGAAAGGTAAAATATATACTATATACTAAAACAAACGTTTGACTAACTGATGCTAAATAATACCGGATGTACCTGTTCCGACTTACATAATAAGAGAACTTCCGATTTTTTTTCGATCCTGATCCGCGGTAACTTACGCACATCCTCCCGTATACGTACTTTAAATCATCTCTAGATTACTTATAATACCTAATACAATGTAAATGCTATGTAAAATAGTTGTTATACTGCATTGTTTAGGGAATAATAACAAGAAAAAAAGTTTGTACATGCTGGAACAACAAGTGCTGGAAGAGCACTTCCGGGTTTTCGCGATTCGCGGTTGGTTGAATTCGCGCAGGCGGAACTCACGGCTAAGGAGGGCCAACTGTATTGTACCATATTCTTCCATCATATTTGAATATGTTTATCTTGTTTTTGTATTAAATCAATCTATCATGTAAAATGCTAAATATGTCTATATTAACATTTTTACAAGAGTTGAACGGGGGTATGAGAGTTGTATGACGCATCTGAACTCGTGCGCGAAAAAATTGATGCGTGGAATGTAAAAGGTTGGCCACCCCTGGTATACAACATGAAATCTTTACTCTTCACAGACATCCACACAACAGAGAAACCCCAGAGAATGAATGATCGATACACCGAAGTCTCAAACCGCCCTCCCTTCACACAAAAGCATCAACCAGCACCCCCGAGCCCCACCCGTGCCAGCAGAAGACCTGACTCCCCCTCTCCCACACACACCACCATGTGAGCAGCAGCAGAAACTCCAAACAGCCCATCAAACAACAGTTCACAAACCAGCACTTTGGTAACTCAAACAAGAGAAAATCTTCAGATGCTGGAAATCAAAGTGATCCACAGAAAATGCCGCAGGAACTCGGCAGGTCAGGCAGCACCTATGGAAAGTACAGTCGACCATTCATGCTGAGACCCTTCATCAGGACTGGAAACACGGAGTCAGAATGAGAAGGTGGGGGGGGGGCGTTGGAGAGGAAGAAGTACAAGGTAGTAGGTGGTAGGTGAATCCGGGAGAGGGGGAGGGGTGAAGTAAGGAGCTGGGAAGTTGATTGGTGAAAGAGATAAAGGGCTAGGAAAGGGGAATCTGATAGGAGGGAGGACTAAAGGCCGTGGAAGAAGGAAAAGGAGAAGGAACACCAGAGGGAGGTGATGGGCAGGTAGTAAGGAAATAAGGTGAGAGAGGGAACTGGGCAAGGGGGAATGGTGAAGGTGGGGGAAGGGCATTATGGGAAGTTCGGGAAATCAATGTTCATGCCATCAGGTTGGAGGCTGCCCAGACGGAGTTTAAGGTGTTGCTCCTCTAACCCAAGTGTGGCCTCATTATGGCAGTAGAAGAGGCCATTGGCTGACATGTCGGAATGGGAAGTGGAATTAAAATGGGTTGCCGCTGGGAGATCCCACTTTTTCTGGTGGATGGCATAGGTGCTCAACAAAGCAGTCTCACAATCTACACCGTGTCTCTCAGGGAGCTCCACCAGGAACACTGGAAGTGTCGCCTCACCTGGAAGGACTGTTTGGGGCCCTGAATGGTAGTGAGGGAGGTGGCGGCATTTGCTCCACTTGCAAGGATAAGTGCCAAGAGGGAGATCAATGGGGAGGGACGAATGGATGAGAGTCGCTTAGGGAGCAATCCCTGTTGGGGGAGGAGGGAAAGATGTGCCTGGTGGTGGGATCCCATTGGAGATGGTGGAAATTACGGAGAATTATGTACTGGCCGCAGAGGCTGATGGGTGATAGGTGAGGACAAGAGGAACCCTATCCCTGGTGGAATGGCAGGTGAAACGTGGTGAGGGTAGGTGTGCATGAAATGGAAGAGGTGCAGGTGAAGGTGGCATTGATGGAGGAAGGGAAGCCCCCTTTTTTTTTGAAGAAGGACATCTTTTTGGTTCTAGAAAGAAAAGCCTCAACCTGAGAGCAGATGCGGTGGGGATGGAGGAACTGAGAGAAGGTGATAGGAACCCATTGGATAAGAGAGAGAGGTGAGATGGTATCTACTGTGGACCTGTTGGTCCTGTAGGCAGGTTGGAGCAGATCCAAGTCACCTCTCAGGCAGGTGACAAGTGCCTGTTATTTTCACAAGTGTGACAGAGTGGGAAGAGGTATATTCCAGGTAGCTGTGAGAGTCAGTGGGTTTATAAAAAACATCAGTGGATAAACTGACTCCACTGAGAGAAAGACAGAGAGATCGATAAAGGGGAGGGAGGTGTCGGAAATGGACCAAGTCAATTTGAGGGCAGGATGGAATTTGATGAAGTTAATGAACCCAGTATGGGTGCAGGAAGCAGCGCCAATGCAGTCATTGATGCAAGGTAGAAAGATTTGGGGAGTGATACCAGCTAGCTGACAAAGAGGCAGGCATAGCTGTGACCCATGCAAGTGCCCATGGGTACACCTTTTCTTCGAGGGAAGTGGGAGGAGCCAAAGGGGAAATTATTGAGAGTGAAGACCAGTTCTGCCAGATGGAGATGGTTGAGGGGAACTGGTTGGGTCAAGTGTCCAGAAAGCAGTGGAGGGCTTTGTGTCTTCCTGGTGAGGGATGGAGGTATAAAGGCACTGGACATCCAGAGTGAAAATGTAATGACCAGGCCCAAGGAACTTGGATTCATTGACAAGCTCAGGAGGTGTGAAGGTGCCCACCTGGTTCAAGCGGGCTTCAATTATACTGGTGGCTAAAAAGAATGTGGTGACCTGCCTCAATGACTATCACCCAGTAGCACTTACATTCACAGTGATGAAGTGTTTTGAGAGGTTAGTGATGAAACATATCAGCTCCTGCCTGAGAGGTGACTTGGATCTGTTCCAATCTGCCTACAGAAGCAACAGGTCCACAGTAGATACCATCTCACCTCTTGATCCAATGGGTTCCTGTCACCTTGTCTTTCCCCTCTGTTTGTCAACCACACACTCCTCCCTCTGGTTCCCTTCCCAACTCTTTCCCTTTATTCCACGTCCCCCATCCTCTCCTATCAGATTCTGTCAACTTCAGCCATTTTTCACTTCCCAGCTTCTGACGTCATCCTGATTCTCTGCCCCCATCTGCCTGTCATCTCCACCCCCCACCTAACCTGGATTTACCCCTTACCCGCCAGCTCTTTCTCCACCCGTTGGGCCAACGTGGCTGTATTGGTGCTGTGTTGCTCTCCGACATGTTGCCCAGACACTGATGTTAGGCTCACTGGCCTTTACTTCCCCAGCTTCTAATTGCAGCCTTTCCTCAATAAAGGCAGGTTAGACACGCCCAGTCTTCCAGTGTCACATCCAAGTACCAAGATATGGCACAAATACATACACAATATCACCACCTTCCATGGAGGCTCCAGTGTGCAGGATTGAAAGAGGCTGCAGAGAGCTGTAGATTCAGTCAGCTCCCTCAGTGGCACAAACCTCCCCTCCATTTGAGGACAGCTTCAAAAGGAGGAGCCTTGAAAAGGTGGCATCAACCTTTAAGAACCATCACTATCTGAGACGTGCCTTGCCTCATTACTATGGTCTGGCAGGAGGAAAATTAAGGAAAATTATTACGGTATCTTTTTTACAGATGGATCAAAAGATAATCTAACTAGGTACATTGGTGTGGCTGTTTTTGTGACCAAATTACAGGTAACGATAACGAAACAACTTACCGACAATTTATCAGTATATACAGCAGAATTGGTTGCCATCATTTTAGGCTTACAGTGGGTGGAGGAAATTTATCCATATAAATTTGTAATTTCAGTTTTGATGAGTCTTAGAACAGGACATTCTAGTAGTAGGTCAGATTTACTGTTGGAAGCTCATCAAACATTACTTTGTATACAAGGTACAGTTATTGGTTTACAAATCTTGCTTCTTATGGGTCCCTGCACATAGAGGCGTTGAGGGGAATGAGCGGGTTGATTGTTTAGCTAAGAAAATGCTGGTAAAAGTTCACAAGTGCCTATAGCCTTTCCAATTAGCAAATCAGAAGCTAAGGGGTTGGTAGCATTAAGAATTAGGGAATTGATGCAAACTTTGTGGGATAATGGACATAAGGGGAGACACCTTTACAGAATACATAAACCTGCTGGGTTTCTAGGAGAAGGGGTAAAACAAGAAGGGAAGGGATTATTTTGACATAACTTAAAATTGGGCATACTATACTTATTTATTCCTTATATCTTGTTGGAAAACATCACTCGGGGGGGTGTAGGTTTTGACATCACTATGAAATCAGTTTAACATTACAGTGTGAAGCATAGAAGGCTGAAAGAAATCAAATGCAGGTTTCATTACAATCTTTAGAGGATTGATGGTTTTCATTTAAAATCTTTAAGTTATGGGAGTGACTTTAATTTAATTCACAGTATCATCTTTCATTGCTTACAATCTATGGGGCTTTCTGGGGTAATTTAGCTTTCATTTGAAAGAGAAATAGTAAAGGTTTTATTTTCCAACTTTCCACACCACATTCCAGTCCAGTTGGCGGCGGTAATGCGCCTTTATATCGGACAGCCAACCGCTTTTAAAAGTCTGAAGAGGAAGAAGGTGCCGCAGCATGAAGACACACAATCAATATTTCAGGAATAGTTTCTTCCCCTCTGCCATCAGATCTCTAAACAGTCCATCAACACTGACGCATTATCTGTCTTGCACTATAATAGTGCCACAAAACAAACCTCACAAAGCATGACAGTGATAATAAACCTAATTCTGATACCGTAACTTCTTTCCCACTAGCTTCCCACGGTGTTCCTGGATATACAGTCAGGTGTCCAGCTAGCATCTCCTCTTTTATAACGTGAATATCCCTTAATTCCTTTCCTGCTCCGGGGAGAAAGATTCAGGTAAGGTTTCAACCATCACCCATGGTTTCACACAAAGACTACACATTGATGTTTAAGGGGCCTTTTTCCCTCTACAGGAAAACACGGTGAGACGCCATTTGGGAAAACGAAGTTTCGTGCTCCAGATGACAGCAGTCTTACCCAAAACTCTCCGCGCATCAGAATTCGCCCTTGGTGATCTGAACTCGGTTCCCGGGCGCAGAGCAACGCAGGTTGAGTCGGAATGGCGCGCATGCGCTCGGTGAACAAGAGGCACTGGAACACCCTCAGTTGGTAGGAGCGGGGCTTTGGGTTCCGGGTGGGTCTCATCGATACCCGGGGCCGTAACCCGACTGATGGACAATTGCAACAAGCTCCGGACACACAGTGGCCCTGCTTCTTGGCGCAGTCCGGTTCTTCTCTGTTCCCTCTTCTGCAATAACCGAACTCGGGCCTCCGGGAATTTTCTGTTTAGAGAATGTACTGGCGTGGCGTGGCGCCGGTGCGCGGCTGGATAGACTGGTTTCTGGCTCGTGTGCGGCTGTGGGTAAAGAGACAGGCATAGGTGATACAGTCGACGCTCTCCCTGTCACCCCGCCGGTGTGTATGAAAGAGTGGGTAGGGGCAATGGGAGCTGGTGGGTTTCCCAGATACTAGTGAACTGCCAAGGTGTTGGGATTCAGACTAGAACATATTTCCAAGTTAATCTTGCATTAAGTTATAAAACATATTTTAGAAATCACTGAAGACCCTCAACATCCAAGACATGCCCTCTTCTCGTTACTCTCATTGGGAAAAGATGCAGGAGTCTGAGGAACAATACTCAATGATTTAGGAACAGCTTTTCCCCTTGTTATCAGATCCATAAACACGGCGTAATTATTTCCTTTTTAAGCGGTATATATTTATCTCTATCATTGTACTGTGTCCTGTTACGAATGCATCAGCAATGAATATGAAACTGAGACAGGGTTTAAAACAAATCCCAGGATTTATTAACCTCTGCTCAAAACTTAGAAAAGTAAACAAACGACTAACTTAACCGGAAGTTAACAGTTAGACGGCAATATCTAACAGTCAAACTTAGAAACTGTTTCAACAAGTTCTCATCTAAGCACAGACTTAAGGTGATAAATTCAAAAGTCCATGTGATTTATACAGTCAGTAAGGAGAGAGTTCCCCGAAACAACGATCTGCCGATCCCACAGCCTGGAGATGCCTTGTTCGCAGAAATCACAAGGTAATAAAAGGAACTGACCTTTTGACTGGAGGGTGGTCACCACACAAACCTTCCTGGCTTTGCAGGGGTTTAACTCAAATGCAGGCCACCATTTCTGAACAAAGTCACAAAGGTCTATCATTCCCCAAAACACTGAACGACATTTACTTTATCCAATTCTTTGAACTCGGATAACTCCGGTAATGCCTTCATTCTCTGATACGGGACTGTAAGGGAAAAATAAACGTGCAACAAACAAAACCAGTGGAGCTTCCACACCTCAGGCCGGAAACAACAACGTTGCACAAAAATAAAAATGAGAACTGTGTCACAGTCGCGGGCTTTAGTTTAAATACCGTTTGGAATATGCCATCACGTGACATAACATCACCCCACGGTCAAGATACAATTACATCATCCCACTCACAAGACCATTACATCATCCCACTGTCCCGTGATCAAACTGTGAGCAGGTCACACCTCCCTTCAAAAAGGGGAAATTTTGGTCTATTATGAGCAAAATTTTAACAACTATTTCCCAAAAAAATTATACAGATGTATAAAACCAACAAAATATATAATATACATAAATTATACAGCACCTTACAAACTAATATACAGGAGTGTGACATAACATCACCTCAGGGTCATGAGCCAATTACATCATGCCACTGTCTCGTGATCAAACTGAGCACGTAACAGTCCAAAACAAACTTCACATCATATGAATCAGAGAGAATAAACTGAATTCTGATTCCGAAGTGGATTAGTGATTTTCTTCCAATTAAATCAGAAGGGGCCGGATCTCCAGAACTAGCTGATGTTCAAAGCTTTGCAGATAGTGGGCATAGTTGATAAGGAAGCCTGAAAGGAACTACTGGGTCTTACTTGCAGTGAATTAAGATGTTAATTAGTGCTGTATAGAGGGAAAAAAAACCAAAATCTTTGCATGGTGGTCACAGTGATCAGAAAAGTCGCCAGCAGCAGCTGTGTAAATACGTGTGCTCCCTGCAAGGTTGTGAGACATGCTTAGAGTGTCAAGGCATACTGAATGATGGAGAGGAGATGATTCAAACTGCAGGCTAACTCATTCCTATTCTTATATAGGCAAGCAGACTGTCTGGGAATTTGATACCAAGTGTGGATGCCTGAAATCTGCAAGATTAGGAGTTGTTCTCTGAACTTGCTGGGGGTTCACCTTGGAGACTAAAATAATATAATCTGAAATACTGTCCTTCACCCATTGAAGTCTCTGTAAACACTATTCAGGGTACAAAAGACAGATTTTCTGTACGGGAATCTCAAACATAACGGCAGCTTTGCCATGTCAGTTCACCAGAACTTGAATACCAGTGATCTTTGTATGTGGAGGAAGAGATGTCTAAGAAGACAGCACACCAGTCAGAGAACTTGAACATGTGCTCAGTGTAGGGGTGAGACTTGGAAAAACCAACCTGGAGATGAACCTTGTAAATTGTCTTCAAATCACTGAAGTAGTGTCCAAATATTTCCCTTGCAGTATCAAAATATTCTATTGGATCCTTGCAAAAAAAAAGGCTTATCTGAGTATAGCTGAAAACGTGCATCTATCTGACACTCATGGCACGGAGAAGTCATTAACCTGTTCTGAGTGCGGGGAGTGATTCAGTCGCTCATCCAACCTGCACTCACATCAGTGCTATCACACTGGTGAGAGGCCATTCACCTGTTCCACATCTGGGAAACGATTCACTCACTCATCCCACCTGCAGACACATGAGCGAGATCACTCTGGAGAGAGGCCATTCACCTGCTCTCTGTGTTGGAAGGGATTCATTCAATCATCCAACCTGCACAAACACCAGCAAATTCAAACTGGACAGAGGCTGTTCACCTGCTCTGAGTGTGGGAAGGGATTCATTCAGTCATCCAACCTGCAGAAACACCAACTAGTTTACACTGGAGAGAGGCCGTTCACCTGCTCTGTGTAGGAAGGGATTCATTCAGTCATCCAATCTGCAGAAACACCAGCGAGATCACTCTGGAGAGAGGCCAATCACCTGCTCTGTGTGAGGGAGGGGATTCATTCAGTCATCCAGCCTGCCGAAACACCAACTAGTTTACACAGGAGACAGGGCGTTCACCTGCTCTGTGTAGGAAGGGATTCATTCAGTCATCCAACCTGCACAAACACCAGCAAATTCACACTGGAGAGAGGCTGTTCACCTGCTCTGAGTGTGGGAAGGGATTCATTCAATCATCCAACCTGCAGAAACACCAACTAGTTTACACTGGAGAGAGGCCGTTCACCTGCTCTGTGTGTGGGAAGGGATTCAATCAGTTATCCAACCTGCAGAAACACCAACTAGTTTACACTCGACAGAGGCTGTTCACCTGCTCGGAGTGTGGGAAGGGATTCATTCAGTCATCCAACCTGCAGAAACACCAACTAGTTTACACTGGACAGAGGCTGTTCACCTGCTCTGTGTAGGAAGGGATTCATTCAGTCATCCAATCTGCAGAAACACAAGCAAGTTCACACTGGAGAGAGGCTGTTCACCTGCTCTGTGTGCAGGAAGGGATTCATTCAGTCATTCAACCTGCAGAAACACACACAAGTTCATACTGGAGTGAGGCCATTTTCCTGCTCTGTGTGTTGGAAGGGATTCATTCAGTGATCCATCCTGCAGAAACACCAACTAGTTTACATGGGAGAGAGGCCTTTCACCTGCTCTCATCTGTTGGAAGGGATACATTCAGTCATCCTACCTGCAGAAACACAAGCAAGTTAACACTGGAGAGAGAGGCCATTCACCTGCTCTGTGTAGGAAGGGATTCATTCAGTCATCCAACCTGCAGAAACACCAACTAGTTTACATTGGAGAGAGGCCGTTCACCTGCTCTGTGTGTGGGAAGGGATTCATTCAGTCATCCAACCTGCAGAAACACCAACTAGTTTACATTGGAGAGAGGCCGTTCACCTGCTCTGTGTGTGGGAAGGGATTCATTCAGTCATCCAACCTGCAGAAACACCAACTAGTTTACACTGGAGAGAGGCCATTCACCTGCTCTGCGTAGGAAGGGATTCATTCAGTCATCCAATCTGCAAAAACACAAGTAAGTTCACACTGGAGAGAGGCCATTCACCTGCTCTGTGTGCAGGAAGGGATTCATTCAGTCATTCAACCTGCAGAAACACACACAAGTTCATACTGGAGTGAGGCCATTTTCCTGCTCTGTGTGTTGGAAGGGATTCATTCAGTCATCCATCCTGCAGAAACACCAACTAGTTTACACTGGAGAGAGGCCTTTCACCTGCTCTCATCTGTTGGAAGGGATACATTCAGTCATCCTACCTGCAGAAACACAAGCAAGTTAACACTGGAGAGAGAGGCCATTCACCTGCTCTGTGTAGGAAGGGATTCATTCAGTCATCCAATCTGCAGAAACACCAACTAGTTTACATTGGAGAGAGGCCGTTCACCTGCTCTGTGTGTGGGAAGGGATTCATTCAGTCATCCAACCTGCAGAAACACCAACTAGTTTACACTGGAGAGAGGCCATTCACCTGCTCTGCGTTGGAAGGGATTCATTCAGTCATCCATCCTGCAGAAACACCAACTAGTTTACACTGGAGAGAGGCCTTTCACCTGCTCTCATCTCTTGGAAGGCATTCATTTAGTCACCCAACCTGCAGAAACACCAGCTAGTTCGCACTGGAGAGAGGCCATTCACCTGCTCTGTGTGCAGGAAGGGATTCATTCAGTCATCCTACCTGCAGAAACACAAGCAAGTTAACACTGGAGAGAGGCCATTCATCTGCACTGTCTGTGGGAAGGGATTCATTCAGTCATCCAACCTGCAGAAACACCAGCTAGTTCAAACTGGAGAGAGGCCGTCCAGCTGTTCTCTGTGTAGGACGGGATTCATTCAGTCATCCAACCTGCAGAAACACCAGCTAGTTCACACTGGAGTGAGGCCATTTTCCTGCTCTGTGTGTTGGAAGGGATTCATTCAGTCATCCATCCTGCAGAAACACCAATTAGTTAACACTGGAGAGAGGCCTTTCACATGCTCTCCTCTGTTGGAAGGGATTCATTTAGTCATCCAAACTGCAGAAACACAAGCAAGTTCACACTGGAAAGAGGCCGTTCACCTGCTCTCTATGTAGGAAGGGATTCACTCAGTCATCCAACCTGCAGAAAGACAAGCTAGTTCAAACTGGAGAGAGGCCGTTCACCTGCTCTCTTTGTAGGAAGGGATTCATTCAGTCATCCAACCTGCAGAAACACCAGCTAGTTAACACTGGAGAGAGGCCGTTCACCAGCTCTGTGTGTAGGAAGGGATTCATTCAGTCATCCAATCTGCAGAAACACAAGCAAGTTCACACTGGAGAGAGGCTGTTCACCTGCTCTGTGTGCAGGAAGGGATTCATTCAGTCATTCACCCTGCAGAAACACACACAAGTTCATACTGGAGTGAGGCCATTTTCCTGCTCTGTGTGTTGGAAGGGATTCATTCAGTCATCCATCCTGCAGAAACACCAACTAGTTTACACTGCAGAGAGGCCTTTCACCTGCTCTCATCTCTTGGAAGGCATTCATTTAGTCACCCAACCTGCAGAAACACCAGCTAGTTCGCACTGGAGAGAGGCCATTCACCTGCTCTGTGTGCAGGAAGGGATTCATTCAGTCATCCTACCTGCAGAAACACAAGCAAGTTAACACTGGAGAGAGGCCATTCACCTGCTCTGTGTGTAGGAAGGGATTCACTCAGTCATCCAACCTGCAGAAACACCAGCTAGTTCAAACTGGAGAGAGGCCGTCCAGCTGTTCTCTGTGTAGGACGGGATTCATTCAGTCATCCAACCTGCAGAAACACCAGCTAGTTCACACTGGAGTGAGGCCATTTTCCTGCTCTGTGTGTTGGAAGGGATTCATTCAGTCATCCATCCTGCAGAAACACCAGCAAGTTTGCACGGGAGAGAGGCCGTTCACCAGCTCTGTGTGTTGGAAGGGATTCATTCAGTCATCCAATCTGCAGAAACACAAGCAAGTTCACACTGGAGAGAGGCCATTCACCTGCTCTGTGTGTAGGACGGGATTCATTCAGTCATCCAACCTGCAGAAACACCAGCAAGTTTGCACGGGAGAGAGGCCGTTCGTCTGCTCTGTGTGTTGGAAGGGATTCATTCAGTCATCCAAACTGCAGAAACACCAGCAAGTTCACACTGGAGAGAAGCCGTTCACCTGCTCTGTGTGTTGGAAGGGATTCATTCAGCTATCCAACCTGCAGAAACACCAGTTATTTCAGACTGGAGAGAGACCATTCATCTGAACTGTCTGTGGGAAGGGATTCATTCAGTCATGCAACCTGCAGAAACACAAGCTAGTTCACACTGGAGAGAGGCCGTCCACCTGCTCTCTGTGTAGGACGGGATTCATTCAGTCATCCAACCTGCAAACACACCAGCTAGTTCACACTGGAGAGAGGCTGTTCACCTGCTCTGTGTGTAGGAAGGGATTCATTCAGTCATCAATCCTGCAGAAACACAAGCTAGTTCACACTGGAAAGTGGCTGTTCACCTGCTCTGTGTGTTTTTAAGGGATTAATTCGGTCAACCAACCTGCAGAAACACCGGTTAATTCACACTGGAGAGAGGCCGTTCACCTGCTCTGTGTGTAGGAAGGGATTCATTCAGTCATGAAACTTGCAGAAACACAAGCTAGTTCACACTGGAGAGAGGCCGTCCACCTGCTCTCTGTGTAGGACGGGATTCATTCAGTCATCCAACCTGCAAACACACCAGCTAGTTCACACTGGAGAGAGGCTGTTCACCTGCTCTGTGTGTAGGAAGGGATTCATTCAGTCATCCAAACTGCAGAAACACCATCTAGTTAAGATTGGAGAGAGGCCGTTCGTCTGCTCTGTGAGTTGGAAGGGTTTCATTCAGTCATTCAACCCGCAGAAACACCAGCTAGTTCACACTGGAGAGAGGCCGTTCACCTGCTCTCTGTGTAGGAAGGGATTCACTCAGTCATCCAAACTGCAGAAACACAAGCAAGTTCACACTGGAGAGAGGCTGTTCATCTGCTCTGTGTGCAGGAAGGGATTCATTCAGTCATTCAACCTGCAGAAACACACGCAAGTTCATACTGGAGTGAGGCCATTTTCCTGCTCTGTGTGTTGGAAGGGATTCATTCAGTAATCCATCCTGCAGAAACACCAACTAGTTTACACTGGAGAGAGGCCTTTCACCTGCTCTCATCTGTTGGAAGGGATTCATTTAGTCACCCAACCTGTAGAAACACCAGTTAGTTCGCACTGGAGAGAGGCAGTTCACCAGCTCTCTGTGTAGGAAGGTATTCATTCAATCATACAACCTGCAGAAACACCAGTTAGTTCACACTGGAGAGAGGCCGTTCATCTGCACTGTCTGTGGGAAGGGATTCATTCAGTCATGCAACCTGCAGAAACACAAGCAAGTTCACACTGGAGAGAGGCCGTTCACCTGCTCTGTGTGTTGGAAGGGATTCATTCAGTCATCCAACCTGCAGAAACACCAGCAAGTTCGCACGGGACAGAGGCCATTCGTCTGCTCTGTCTGTTGGAAGGGTTTCATTCAGTCATCCAATGTGCACAAACACAAGCCAGTTCACACTGGAGAGAAGCCGTTCACCTGCTCTGTGTGCAGGAAGGGATTCATTCAGATATCCAACCTGTAGAAACACCAGTTATTTCAGACTGGAGAGAGGCCATTCATCTGCACTGTCTGTGGGAAGGGATTCATTCAGTCATTCAACCTGCAGAAACACAAGCTAGTTCACACTGGAGAGAGGCCAATCACCTGCTCTGTCTGTTGGAAGGGATTCATTCAGTCATCCAAACTGCAGAAATACCAGCAAATTCACACTGGAGAGAGGCTGTTTACCTGCTCTGTGTGCAGGAAGGGATTCAGTCAGTTATCCATCCTGCAGAAACACAAGCAAGTTCACACTGGATAGAGGCCGTTCACCTGCTCCCTCTGCAGGAAGGGATTCATTCAGTCATGCAACATGAAGAAACACAAGGAAGTTCACACTGGAGAGAGGGCATTCACCTGCTCTGTGTGTTGGAAGGGATTCATTCAGTCATCCAACCTGCAGAAACACAAGGAAACTCACACTGCAGAGAGGCCGTTCATCTGCTCTGTGTGTTGGAAGGGATTCATTCAGTAATGGAACCTGCAGAAACACAAGGCAGTTGGCAGTGGAGAGAAGCCGTTCACCTGCTCTGTGTGTTGGCAGGGATTAATTCAGTCATCCAGCCTGCATAAACACCAGCTAGTTCAAGCTGGAGAGAGGACATTCACCTGCTCTCTGTGTCGGAAGGGATTCACTCAGTCATCCAAACTGCAGAAACACCATCTAGTTAAGATTGGAGAGAGGCCGTTCACCTGATCTGTGCGTAGGAAGGGATTCACTCAGTCATCCAATCTGCAGAAACACAAGCTAGTTCACACTGGAGAGAGGCCGTTCACCTGCTCTGTGTGTAGGAAGGGTTTCACTCAGTCATCCAACCTGCAAAAACAGAAGGTAGTTCACACTGGAGAGAGGGCATTCACCTGCTCTGTGTGTTGGAAGGGATTCATTCAGTCATGCAACCTGCAGACACACAAGCTAGTTCACACTGGAGAGAGGCCAATCACCTGCTCTGTGTGTTGGAAGGGATTCATTCAATCATCCAAACTGCAGAAACACAAGCAAGTTAACACTGGAGAGAGGCCATTCATCTGCACTGTCTGTGGGAAGGGATTCATTCAGTCATGCAACCTGCAGAAACACAAGCAGGTTCACACTGCAGAGAGGCTGTTCACCTGCTCTGTGTGCAGGAAGGGATTCATTCAGTCATCCAAACTGCAGAAACACCAGCAAGTTCACACTGGAGAGAAGCCGTTCACCTGCTCTGTGTGTTGGAAGGGATTCATTCAGCTATCCAACCTGCAGAAACACTAGTTATTTCAGACTGGAGAGAGACCATTCATCTGAACTGTCTGTGGGAAGGGATTCATTCAGTCATGCAACCTGCAGAAACACCATCTAGTTAAGATTGGAGAGAGGCCGTTCACCTGATCTGTGCGTAGGAAGGGATTCACTCAGTCATCCAATCTGCAGAAACACAAGCTAGTTCACACTGGAGAGAGGCCGTTCACCTGCTCTGTGTGTTGGAAGGGATTCATTCAGTCATCCAACGTGCACAAACACAAGCCAGTTCACACTGGAGAGAAGCCGTTCACCTGCTCTGTGTGTAGGAAGGGATTCATTCAGTCATCCAACCTGCAGAAACACCATCTAGTTAAGATTGGAGAGAGGCCGTTCGTCTGCTCTGTGAGTTGGAAGGGTTTCATTCAGTCATTCAACCCGCAGAAACACCAGCTAGTTCTCACTGCAGAGAGGCTGTTCACCTGCTCTGTGTGCAGGAAGGGATTCATGCAGTCATTCAACCTGCAGAAACACATGCAAGATCATACTGGAGTGAGGCCATTTTCCTGCTCTGTGTGTTGGAAGGGATTCATTCAGTCATCCATCCTGCAGAAACACCAACTAGTTTACACTGGAGAGAGGCCTTTCACCAGCTCTCATCTGTTGGAAGGGATTCATTTAGTCACCCAACCTGCAGAAACACCAGCTAGTTCGCACTGGAGAGGGGCAGTTCACCAGCTCTCTGTGTAGGAAGGGATTCATTCAATCATCCAACCTGCAGAAACACCAGTTAGTTCACACTGGAGAGAGGCCATTCACCTGCTCTGTGTATGGGAAGGGATTAATTCAGTCATGCAACCTGCAGAAACAGAAGGTAGTTCACACTGGAGAGAGGGCATTCACCTGCTCTGTGTGTTGGAAGGCATTCATTCAATCATCCAACCTGCAGAAACACAACGAAATTCACACTGCAGTGAGGCCGTTCACCTGCTCTCTGTGTAGGACGGGATTCATTCAGTCATCCAACCTGCAGAAACACCAGCAATTCGCACGGGAGAGAGGCCGTTCGTCTGCTCTGTGTGTTGGAAGGGTTTCATTCAGCTATCCAACCTGCAGAAACACCAGTTATTTCAGACTGGAGAGAGACCATTCATCTGCACTGTCTGTGGGAAAGGATTCATTCAGTCATGCAACCTGCAGAAACACAAGCTAGTTCAGACTGGAGAGAGGCCGTCCACCTGCTCTCTGTGTAGGACGGGATTCATTCAGTCATCCAACCTGCAAACACACCAGCTAGTTCACACTGGAGAGAGGCTGTTCACCTGCTCTGTGTGTAGGAAGGGATTCATTCAGTCATCAATCCTGCAGAAACACAAGCTAGTTCACACTGGAAAGTGGACGTTCACCTGCTCTGTGTGTTCTTAAGGGATTAATTCGGTCAACCAACCTGCAGAAACACCGGTTAATTCACACTGGAGAGAGGCTGTTCACCTGCTCTGTGTGTAGGAAGGGATTCATTCAGTCATGCAACCTGCAGAAACACAAGCTAGTTCACACTGGAGAGAGGCCGTCCACCTGCTCTCTGTGTAGGACGGGATTCATTCAGTCATCCAACCTGCAAACACACCAGCAATTCGCACGGGAGAGAGGCCGTTCGTCTGCTCTGTGTGTTGGAAGGGTTTCATTCAGCTATCCAACCTGCAGAAACACCAGTTATTTCAGACTGGAGAGAGACCATTCATCTGCACTGTCTGTGGGAAAGGATTCATTCAGTCATGCAACCTGCAGAAACACAAGCTAGTTCAGACTGGAGAGAGGCCGTCCACCTGCTCTCTGTGTAGGACGGGATTCATTCAGTCATCCAACCTGCAAACACACCAGCTAGTTCACACTGGAGAGAGGCTGTTCACCTGCTCTGTGTGTAGGAAGGGATTCATTCAGTCATCAATCCTGCAGAAACACAAGCTAGTTCACACTGGAAAGTGGACGTTCACCTGCTCTGTGTGTTCTTAAGGGATTAATTCGGTCAACCAACCTGCAGAAACACCGGTTAATTCACACTGGAGAGAGGCTGTTCACCTGCTCTGTGTGTAGGAAGGGATTCATTCAGTCATCCAAACTGCAGAAACACAAGCAAGTTCACACTGGAGAGAGGCTGTTCATCTGCTCTGTGTGTTGGAAGGCATTCATTCAATCATCCAACCTGCAGAAACACAACGAAATTCACACTGCAGTGAGGCCGTTCACCTGCTCTCTGTGTAGGACGGGATTCATTCAGTCATCCAACCTGCAGAAACACCAGCAATTCGCACGGGAGAGAGGCCGTTCGTCTGCTCTGTGTGTTGGAAGGGTTTCATTCAGCTATCCAACCTGCAGAAACACCAGTTATTTCAGACTGGAGAGAGACCATTCATCTGCACTGTCTGTGGGAAAGGATTCATTCAGTCATGCAACCTGCAGAAACACAAGCTAGTTCAGACTGGAGAGAGGCCGTCCACCTGCTCTCTGTGTAGGACGGGATTCATTCAGTCATCCAACCTGCAAACACACCAGCTAGTTCACACTGGAGAGAGGCTGTTCACCTGCTCTGTGTGTAGGAAGGGATTCATTCAGTCATCAATCCTGCAGAAACACAAGCTAGTTCACACTGGAAAGTGGACGTTCACCTGCTCTGTGTGTTCTTAAGGGATTAATTCGGTCAACCAACCTGCAGAAACACCGGTTAATTCACACTGGAGAGAGGCTGTTCACCTGCTCTGTGTGTAGGAAGGGATTCATTCAGTCATCCAAACTGCAGAAACACAAGCAAGTTCACACTGGAGAGAGGCTGTTCATCTGCTCTGTGTGCAGGAAGGGATTCATTCAGTCATTCAACCTGCAGAAACACACGCAAGTTCATACTGGAGTGAGGCCATTTTCCTGCTCTGTGTGTTGGAAGGGATTCATTCAGTAATCCATTCTGCAGAAACACCAACTAGTTTACACTGGAGAGAGGCCTTTCACCTGCTCTCATCTGTTGGAAGGGATTCATTTAGTCACCCAACCTGTAGAAACACCAGTTAGTTCGCACTGGAGAGAGGCAGTTCACCAGCTCTCTGTGTAGGAAGGTATTCATTCAATCATACAACCTGCAGAAACACCAGTTAGTTCACACTGGAGAGAGGCCGTGCATCTGCACTGTCTGTGGGAAGGGATTCATTCAGTCATGCAACCTGCAGAAACACAAGCAAGTTCACACTGGAGAGAGGCCGTTCACCTGCTCTGTGTGTTGGAAGGGATTCATTCAGTCATCCAACCTGCAGAAACACCAGCAAGTTCGCACGGGACAGAGGCCATTCGTCTGCTCTGTGTGTTGGAAGGGTTTCATTCAGTCATCCAACGTGCACAAACACAAGCAAGTTCACACTGGATAGAGGCCGTTCACCTGCTCCCTCTGCAGGAAGGGATTCATTCAGTCATGCAACATGAAGAAACACAAGGAAGTTCACACTGGAGAGAGGGCATTCACCTGCTCTGTGTGTTGGAAGGGATTCATTCAGTCATCCAACCTGCAGAAACACAAGGAAACTCACACTGCAGAGAGGCCGTTCATCTGCTCTGTGTGTGATGCACCATCAGTAACTCACGCCGAGACTTAGGAAGTGAGATATCGGCTTTTATTGACTGAAGAACAACACTACATCCTGGGGAAATGAGGGAGAGCAGCAGGCCACAGTCGCCTTTATACAGGGGTCTGTGGGAGGAGCCACAGGGGTAGTCAGCAGGGTCTTGGGAGGAGCCACAGGAGCAGTCAGACAGGTATATCTAGTTCACCACATTCACCCCTCCTTTGTTTAAAAAAAAATTCCCAAGTATATTTACAGGTTAAGTCGATCAGGTGGTCGAATCGTTCGCTGCGATCTACGGAGCTCCGGCTGCAATTGCACAGGAGCCGGAGGTGATGACGGCACAGGTGCCGGAGGTGGTGTGTGCTCCGAAGGCGGAGAGTGGGTTAATTCTGTCCCAACAGGAGGTGTCAGGGATCCCTCGCGTGTGAGCGAGGGCCCTGGAACAGACGCATACGGAGTCTGTGTGGGGCACGGTGCGCGCGGAGTCACCTCGGGTACAGGTTGCATAGTTACCGTGGAGTGCTCGGGGTAGTGGTCTGCTGCTCCGGCGGGCACCAGGTCGCGGACAAAGACCGTGTCCTCCCGCCCATCAGGCAAGACCACGTAGGCATACTGGGGATTAGCATGCAGGAGGTGAACCTTCTCAACCAGTGGTGAGTACTTATTACTCCTCGCATGTTTACGCAGCAGCACTGGCCCCGGGGACGTCAGCCAAACTGGCAGGGTGGTCCCAGTGACAGACTTCCTGGGAAAAGAGAATAAGCGTTCGTGAGGGGTGGCATTAGTGGACGTACACAACAGGGAGCGGATAGAGTGGAGTGCCTCAGGGAGGACCTCCTGCCATCGGGAGACCGGCAACCCTTGTGACTTAAGGGCTAAAAGTATGGCCTTCCACACCGTGGCATTCTCCCTCTCCACCTGGCCATTCCCCCGGGGATTATAACTCGTGGTGCGACTAGTAGCTATGCCCCTAGCAAGCAGGAACCGGCGGAACTCGTCACTCATAAAGGAGGACCCTCTATCACTGTGGACATAGCAGGGATATCCGAACAGTGTGAAGAGCTGGCGCAGGACTTTTATGACCGACGTGGTAGTAGTGTCGGGGCAGGGAACGGCAAAGGGGAATCGCGAGTACTCGTCAATAATATTGAGAAAGTAGACATTGCGGTCGGTGGAGGGAAGGGGGCCCTTAAAGTCAATACTCAGTCGCTCAAAAGGGCGGGTGGCCTTGACAAGCTGCGCAGTGTCAGGACGGTAGAAGTGCGGTTTGCACTCAGCGCAGATCTGGCAGTCCCTGGTCATCGTCCTGATGTCCTCCAGGGAGTACGGCAGGTTCCGGGCTTTAATGAAGTGATAAAACCGGGTGACCCCCGGGTGGCAAAGTTGGGCATGAAGGGCATACAGCTGGTCGAGCTGGGCACTAGCACACGGTCCCCGGGATAGGGCATCAGACGGTTCATTGAGCCTGCCAGGCCGGTACAGGATATCGTAAGTATAGGTGGAGAGTTCTATTCTCCATCGCAAAATTTTATCATTTTTGATTTTGCCCCGCTGTTGGCTGCTGAACATGAACGCAACCGAGCGCTGGTCGGTCAGCAAGGTGAACCTTCTGCCGGCGAGATAGTGCCTCCAGTGCCGAATAGCTTCCACTATGGCTTGGGCTTCTTTCTCCACCGTGGAGTGCCGAAGTTCAGAGCCTTGAAGGGTACGGGAAAAAAACGCCACTGGCCTGCCTTCCTGATTGAGGGTAGCAGCCAGCGCGACGTCAGAGGCGTCACTCTCTACTTGGAAGGGAATGGTCTCGTCTACCGCATGCATCGTTGCTTTGGCAATGTCCCCTTTAATGCAGCTGAAGGCCGCGCGGGCCTCGGCAGAGAGGGGAAAGGTGGTAGACTTGACCAGGGGGCGGGCCTTGTCTGCGTAATGGGGAACCCATTGGGCGTAATAGGAAAAAAAACCCAGGCACCGCCGGAGGGCCTTGAGAGTAGTGGGAAGAGGGAGTTCTAACAGGGGGCGCATACGGTCGGGGTCAGGGCCAATGACCCCGTTCTCCACGACATACCCAAGGATAGCGAGTCGTGTGGTTCTGAACACACACTTGTCCTTGTTATAAGTCAGGTTCAAAGCATCGGCCACCTGGAAAAAACGTTGGAGGTTGGCGTCATGGTCCGACCAGTCGCGACCACAGATGGTGATGTTATCTAGATAGGGAAATGTGGCCGTCAGTTTGTACTGGTCCACCATCCGGTCCATCTCCCTCTGGAAGACCTAGACCCCATTTGTGACACCAAACGGGACGCGCAGAAAGTGATAGAGCCTGCCACCCGCCTCGAAGGCGGTGTAGGGGCGGTCCTCTGGGCGGATGGGGAGCTGGTGATAAGCGGATTTCAGATCAATTGTCGAGTACACCTTGTACTGAGCTATCTGGTTGACCATATCCGCGATGCGGGGTAGGGGGTACGCGTCAAGCTGCGTGAATCTATTGATGGTCTGGCTGTAGTCCACAACCATCCTATTTTTCTGCCCAGTCCGAACAACGACCACCTGGGACCGCCATGGGCTTGTGCTTGGCTCAATGATCCCCTCCCTGAGCAGCCGCTGCACCTCTGAATGAATAAAGGCCCTGTCCCCCGCACTGTACCTCCTACTTTTAGTTGCCACAGGTTTACAGTCGGGGGTCAGGTTGGTGAACAGCGATGGGGGAGGGATCTTGAGGGTGGAGAGGTTGCAAATAGTGTCAGCAGCACAGCTATCGGCATGGTGCTGGGCGGGATGTGGGGTTCGGGGTGTATGTGCGTGTGGTAACGGAGTATATGGCGAAGTCCCACCAAACTGAGGATTCCTGACAGTGAGTGGCGGGTGGGGCCCGTCATATGCCATAGTCACACTTTCGAGATGGCTCTGGAAGTCCAGCCCCAATAGCACAGGTGCGCACAGCCGAGGCATGACCAGGAACGCAAAGTTCCGATATTCTGTGCCCTGCACCACCAATGTTGCTACACAACCCACCCGGATGTCTGTGGAATGCGACCCTGAAGCCAAGGTGATCTTCTGACGTGCCGGCCGTGTCACGAGTCCACAGCGTTTCACTGTGGCCGGGTCAATAAAACTCTCAGTGCTGCCCGTGTCAAACAGGCAGCTAGTCCTGTGCCCCTCCACCAGGATGTCCATCATCGACCTTGCGAGCTGGTGCGGGGCGCTTTGATCGAGGGTCACGGAAGCCAGCGTAGAACTGGGCGTGTCGGGGGCGGGGCCTGGTGACGCCAGCAAAGATGGCCGCTCACATCCGGGCATGCAAGATGGCGGCTCCCAGGTCGCACACGGGTAGGTAGGGGCGGGGCCTGGTGACGCCGGCAAAGATGGTTGTCCACATCCGGTCATGCAAGATGGCGAGTCGGGGGCGGGGCCTGGTGACGTCGGCAAAGATGGCCGCTCACATCCGGGCATGCAAGATGGCGGCTCCCAGGTCGCACACGGGTAGGTAGGGGCGGGGCCAGGTGACGCCGGCAAAGATGGTTGTCCACATCCGGGCATGCAAAATGGCGGCCCCCAGGTCTCAGACGCGGCGCTGCTCGACCCCGGGCGCGGTTTAGATTTACAGACCTTGGCGAAATGGCCCTTCTTCCCGCAGCTGGAACAAGTCGCTTTGCGCGCCGGACAGCTTACCCGGGCATGTTTCCGAAGCCCACAAAAGTAACAGAGTTTCATACCTGGCGAATTCGTGGGGTTTGAGATACCGCGACTGGCAGCGGCGTTGGCGAATTCGCTCGGAACCGGGGAATGGCTCGGTTGGACTTCTTCGGCGTACAGTTGCGCAGCCTCTATCGAATCGGCCGTCTCTATCGCGGAGCGTAAGGTAAGATCAGCTTTTTCCAGCAGCCGCTGGCGGATACACACTGACCGAACCCCAGTCACAAAAGCGTCTCGGACCAAGAGTTCCGTGAGCGCTTTACAGTCACAGTCCCGCGCTAGGGTCAGTAACTCGCGGAAAAATTCAGCAGTCGACTCCGTAGGCTGCTGTTTTCGCGTTGCCAAGCGGTGCCGTGCATAAACTGGATTTACTGGCCGCAGGTACTGTCTTTGGAGGGCGGCAAGCGCCTCCTCGTAGGTGGATATGTCCCTGATGAACGAATAAACTTTTGGGGCGACCCTCGAGAAGAGAAGTTTGTGCCGAACAGCCGAGTCGGTGGCACGAACCTCCTCTAAGTACGATTGGAAGCACACCAGCCAGTGTTCAAAGGCAAGAGCTGCTCCAGGGTCTCGGGGGTCCAAGTCTAGGCGTTCTGGGCGTAAAGCGGTTTCCATGTTGTAACTTTCAGTCAATAAAATTGATGCACCATCAATAACTCACGCCGAGACTTAGGAAGTGAGATATCGGCTTTTATTGACTGAAGAACAACACTACATCCTGGGGAAATGAGGGAGAGCAGCAGGCCACAGTCGCCTTTATACAGGGGTCTGTGGGAGGAGCCACAGGGGTAGTCAGCAGGGTATTGGGAGGAGCCACAGGAGCAGTCAGACAGGTATATCTAGTTCACCACATTGTGTTGGAACGGATTCATTCAGTAATGGAACCTGCAGAAACACAAGCCAGTTGGCAGTGGAGAGAAGCCGTTCACCTGCTCTGTGTGTTGGCAGGGATTCATTCAGTCATCCAGCCTGCATAAACACCAGCTAGTTCAAGCTGGAGAGAGGACATTCACCTGCTCTCTGTGTAGGAAGGGATTCACTCAGTCATCCAAACTGCAGAAACACCATCTAGTTAAGATTGGAGAGAGGCCGTTCACCTGCTCTGTGTGTAGGAAGGGATTCATTCAGTCATGCAACCTGCAGAAACACCAGCTATTTAACACTGGAGAGAGGCCGTTCACCTGATCTGTGTGTTGGAAGGGATTCACTCTGTCATCCAAACTGCAGAAACACCATCTAGTTAAGATTGGAGAGAGGCCGTTCACCTGCTCTGTGTGTAGGAAGGGATTCATTCAGTCATGCAACCTGCAGAAACACCAGCTATTTAACACTGGAGAGAGGCTGTTCACCTGCTCTGTGTGTTGGAAGGGATTCACTCTGTCATCCAAACTGCAGAAACACCAACTAGTTAACACTGGAGAGAGTCCATTCACCTGCTCTGTGTGTAGGAAGGGATTCACTCAGTCATCCAAACTACAGAAACACCATCTAGTTAAGATTGGAGAGTGGCCGTTCACCTGCTCTGTGTGTAGGAAGGGATTCACTCAGTCATCCAAACTGCAGAAACACAAGCTAGTTCACACTGGAGAGAGGCCGTTCACCTGCTCTGTGTGTAGGAAGGGTTTCACTCAGTCATCCAACCTGCAAAAACAGAAGGTAGTTCACACTGGAGAGAGGGCATTCACCTGCTCTGTGTGTTGGAAGGGATTCATTCAGTCATCCAACGTGCACAAACACAAGCCAGTTCACACTGGAGAGAAGCCGTTCACCTGCTCTGTGTGTTGGAAGGGATTCATTCAGTCATCCAAACTGCAGAAACACAAGCAAGTTAACACTGGAGAGAGGCCAATCATCTGCACTGTCTGTGGGAAGGGATTCATTCAGTCATGCAACCTGCAGAAACACAAGCAGGTTCACACTGGAGAGAGGCCGTTCACCTGCTCTGTGTGTAGGAAGGGTTTCACTCAGTCATCCAACCTGCAAAAACAGAAGGTAGTTCACACTGGAGAGAGGGCATTCACCTGCTCTGTGTGCAGGAAGGGATTCATGCAGTCATTCAACCTGCAGAAACACACGCAAGATCATACTGGAGTGAGGCCATTTTCCTGCTCTGTGTGTTGGAAGGGATCCATTCAGTCATCCATCCTGCAGAAACACCAACTAGTTTACACTGGAGAGAGGCCTTTCACCTGCTCTCATCTGTTGGAAGGGATTCATTTAGTCACCCAACCTGCAGAAACACCAGCTAGTTCGCACTGGAGAGGGGCAGTTCACCAGCTCTCTGTGTAGGAAGGGATTCAATCAATCATCCAACCTGCAGAAACACCAGTTAGTTCACACTGGAGAGTGGCCATTCACCTGCTCTGTGTATGGGAAGGGATTAATTCAGTAATGCAACCTGCAGAAACAGAAGGTAGTTCACACTGGAGAGAGGGCATTCACCTGCTCTGTGTGTTGGAAGGCATTCATTCAATCATCCAACCTGCAGAAACACAACGAAATTCACACTGCAGTGAGGCCGTTCACCTGCTCTCTGTGTAGGACGGGATTCATTCAGTCATCCAACCTGCAGAAACACCAGCAAGTTCACACTGGAGAGAAGCCGTTCACCTGCTCTGTGTGCAGGAAGGGATTCATTCAGTTATCCAACCTGCAGAAACACCAGTTATTTCAAACTGGAGAGAGGCCATTCATCTGCACTGTCTGTGGGAAGGGATTCATTCAGTCATGCAACCTGCAGAAACACAAGCTAGTTCACACTGGAGAGACGCTGTTCACCTGCTCTGTGTGTTGGAAGGGATTCATTCAGTCACCCAAACTGCAGAAACACAAGCAAGTTCACACTGGAGAGAGGCGATTCATCTGCACTGTTTGTGGGAAGGGATTCATTCAGTCATCCAACCTGCAGAAACACAAGCTAGTTCACACTGGAGAGAGGCCAATCACCTGCTCTGTGTGTTGGAAGGGTTTCATTCAGTCATCCAAACTGCAGAAACACAAGCAAGTTCACACTGGAGAGAGGCCATTCGTCTGCTCTGTGTGTGGGAAGGGATTCATTCTGTCATGCAACCTGCAGAAACACCAGCTATTTAACACTGGAGAGAGGCTGTTCACCTGCTCTGTGTGTTGGAAGGGATTCACTCTGTCATCCAAACTGCAGAAACACCAACTAGTTAACACTGGAGAGAGTCCATTCACCTGCTCTGTGTGTAGGAAGGGATTCACTCAGTCATCCAAACTACAGAAACACCATCTAGTTAAGATTGGAGAGTGGCCGTTCACCTGCTCTGTGTGTAGGAAGGGATTCACTCAGTCATCTAAACTGCAGAAACACAAGCTAGTTCACACTGGAGAGAGGCCGTTCACCTGCTCTGTGTGTAGCAAGGGTTTCACTCAGTCATCCAACCTGCAAAAACAGAAGGTAGTTCACACTGGAGAGAGGGCATTCACCTGCTCTGTGTGTTGGAAGGGATTCATTCAGTCATCCAACGTGCACAAACACAAGCCAGTTCACACTGGAGAGAAGCCGTTCACCTGCTCTGTGTGTTGGAAGGGATTCATTCAGTCATCCAAACTGCAGAAACACAAGCAAGTTAACACTGGAGAGAGGCCAATCATCTGCACTGTCTGTGGGAAGGGATTCATTCAGTCATGCAACCTGCAGAAACACAAGCAGGTTCACACTGGAGAGAGGCCGTTCACCTGCTCTGTGTGTAGGAAGGGTTTCACTCAGTCATCCAACCTGCAAAAACAGAAGGTAGTTCACACTGGAGAGAGGGCATTCACCTGCTCTGTGTGCAGGAAGGGATTCATGCAGTCATTCAACCTGCAGAAACACACGCAAGATCATACTGGAGTGAGGCCATTTTCCTGCTCTGTGTGTTGGAAGGGATCCATTCAGTCATCCATCCTGCAGAAACACCAACTAGTTTACACTGGAGAGAGGTCTTTCACCTGCTCTCATCTGTTGGAAGGGATTCATTTAGTCACCCAACCTGCAGAAACACCAGCTAGTTCGCACTGGAGAGGGGCAGTTCACCAGCTCTCTGTGTAGGAAGGGATTCAATCAATCATCCAACCTGCAGAAACACCAGTTAGTTCACACTGGAGAGTGGCCATTCACCTGCTCTGTGTATGGGAAGGGATTAATTCAGTAATGCAACCTGCAGAAACAGAAGGTAGTTCACACTGGAGAGAGGGCATTCACCTGCTCTGTGTGTTGGAAGGCATTCATTCAATCATCCAACCTGCAGAAACACAACGAAATTCACACTGCAGTGAGGCCGTTCACCTGCTCTCTGTGTAGGACGGGATTCATTCAGTCATCCAACCTGCAGAAACACCAGCAAGTTCACACTGGAGAGAAGCCGTTCACCTGCTCTGTGTGTTGGAAGGGATTCATTCAGTCATCCAAACTGCAGAAACACAAGCAAGTTCACACTGGAGAGAAGCCGTTCACCTGCTCAGTGTGCAGGAAGGGATTCATTCAGTTATCCAACCTGCAGAAACACCAGTTATTTCAAACTGGAGAGAGGCCATTCATCTGCACTGTCTGTGGGAAGGGATTCATTCAGTCATGCAACCTGCAGAAACACAAGCTAGTTCACACTGGAGAGACGCTGTTCACCTGCTCTGTGTGTTGGAAGGGATTCATTCAGTCATCCAAACTGCAGAAACACAAGCAAGTTCACACTGGAGAGAGGCGATTCATCTGCACTGTTTGTGGGAAGGGATTCATTCAGTCATCCAACCTGCAGAAACACAAGCTAGTTCACACTGGAGAGAGGCCAATCACCTGCCCTGTGTGTTGGAAGGGTTTCATTCAGTCATCCAAACTGCAGAAACACAAGCAAGTTCACACTGGAGAGAGGCCGTTCGTCTGCTCTGTGTGTGGGAAGGGATTCATTCTGTCATGCAACCTGCAGAAACACAAGCTAGTTCACACTGGAGAGAGGCCGTCCACCTGCTCTCTGTGTAGGACGGGATTCATTCAGTCATCCAACCTGCAAACACACCAGCTAGTTCACACTGGAGAGAGGCTGTTCACCTGCTCTGTGTGTAGGAAGGGATTCATTCAGTCATCCAAACTGCAGAAACACCATCTAGTTAAGATTGGAGAGAGGCCGTTCGTCTGCTCTGTGAGTTGGAAGGGTTTCATTCAGTCATTCAACCCGCAGAAACACCAGCTAGTTCACACTGGAGAGAGGCCGTTCACCTGCTCTCTGTGTAGGAAGGGATTCACTCAGTCATCCAAACTGCAGAAACACAAGCAAGTTCACACTGGAGAGAGGCTGTTCATCTGCTCTGTGTGCAGGAAGGGATTCATTCAGTCATTCAACCTGCAGAAACACACGCAAGTTCATACTGGAGTGAGGCCATTTTCCTGCTCTGTGTGTTGGAAGGGATTCATTCAGTAATCCATTCTGCAGAAACACCAACTAGTTTACACTGGAGAGAGGCCTTTCACCTGCTCTCATCTGTTGGAAGGGATTCATTTAGTCATCCAACCTGTAGAAACACCAGTTAGTTCGCACTGGAGAGAGGCAGTTCACCAGCTCTCTGTGTAGGAAGGTATTCATTCAATCATACAACCTGCAGAAACACCAGTTAGTTCACACTGGAGAGAGGCCGTTCATCTGCACTGTCTGTGGGAAGGGATTCATTCAGTCATGCAACCTGCAGAAACACAAGCAAGTTCACACTGGAGAGAGGCCGCTCACCTGCTCTGTGTGTTGGAAGGGATTCATTCAGTCATCCAACCTGCAGAAACACCAGCAAGTTCGCACGGGACAGAGGCCATTCGTCTGCTCTGTGTGTTGGAAGGGTTTCATTCAGTCATCCAACGTGCACAAACACAAGCCAGTTCACACTGGAGAGAAGCCGTTCACCTGCTCTGTGTGCAGGAAGGGATTCATTCAGTTATCCAACCTGCAGAAACACCAGTTATTTCAGACTGGAGAGAGGCCATTCATCTGCACTGTCTGTGGGAAGGGATTCATTCAGTCATTCAACCTGCAGAAACACAATCTAGTTCACACTGGAGAGAGGCCAATCACCTGCTCTGTCTGTTGGAAGTGATTCATTCAGTCATCCAAACTGCAGAAATACCAGCAAATTCACACTGGAGAGAGGCTGTTCACCTGCTCTGTGTGCAGGAAGGGATTCAGTCAGTTATCCATCCTGCAGAAACACAAGCAAGTTCACACTGGATAGAGGCCGTTCACCTGCTCCCTCTGCAGGAAGGGATTCATTCAGTCATGCAACATGAAGAAACACAAGGAAGTTCACACTGGAGAGAGGGCATTCACCTGCTCTGTGTGTTGGAAGGGATTCATTCAGTCATCCAACCTGCAGAAACACAAGGAAACTCACACTGCAGAGAGGCCGTTCATCTGCTCTGTGTGTTGGAAGGGATTCATTCAGTAATGGAACCTGCAGAAACACAAGCCAGTTGGCAGTGGAGAGAAGCCGTTCACCTGCTCTGTGTGTTGGCAGGGATTCATTCAGTCATCCAGCCTGCATAAACACCAGCTAGTTCAAGCTGGAGAGAGGACATTCACCTGCTCTCTGTGTAGGAAGGGATTCACTCAGTCATCCAAACTGCAGAAACACCATCTAGTTAAGATTGCAGAGAGGCCGTTCACCTGCTCTGTGTGTAGGAAGGGATTCATTCAGTCATGCAACCTGCAGAAACACCAGCTATTTAACACTGGAGAGAGGCTGTTCACCTGCTCTGTGTGTAGGAAGGGATTCACTCAGTCATCCAAACTGCAGAAACACCATCTAGTTAAGATTGGAGAGAGGCCGTTCACCTGATCTGTGCGTAGGAAGGGATTCACTCAGTCATCCAAACTGCAGAAACACAAGCTAGTTCACACTGGAGAGAGGCCGTTCACCTGCTCTGTGTGTAGGAAGGGTTTCACTCAGTCATCCAACCTGCAAAAACAGAAGGTAGTTCATACTGGAGAGAGGGCATTCACCTGCTCTGTGTGTTGGAAGGGATTCATTCAGTCATCCAACGTGCACAAACACAAGCCAGTTCACACTGGAGAGAAGCCGTTCACCTGCTCTGTGTGTTGGAAGGGATTCATTCAGTCATCCAAACTGCAGAAACACAAGCAAGTTAACACTGGAGAGAGGCCAATCATCTGCACTGTCTGTGGGAAGGGATTCATTCAGTCATGCAACCTGCAGAAACACAAGCAGGTTCACACTGCAGAGAGGCTGTTCACCTGCTCTGTGTGCAGGAAAGGATTCATGCAGTCATTCAACCTGCAGAAACACACGCAAGATCATACTGGAGTGAGGCCATTTTCCTGCACTGTGTGTTGGAAGGGATTCATTCAGTCATCCATCCTGCAGAAACACCAACTAGTTTACACTGGAGAGAGGCCTTTCACCTGCTCTCATCTGTTGGAAGGGATTCATTTAGTCACCCAACCTGCAGAAACACCAGCTAGTTCAAGCTGGAGAGAGGACATTCACCTGCTCTCTGTGTAGGAAGGGATTCACTCAGTCATCCAAACTGCAGAAACACCATCTAGTTAAGATTGGAGAGAGGCCGTTCACCTGCTCTGTGTGTAGGAAGGGATTCATTCAGTCATGCAACCTGCAGAAACACCAGCTATTTAACACTGGAGAGAGGCCGTTCACCTGATCTGTGTGTTGGAAGGGATTCACTCTGTCATCCAAACTGCAGAAACACCATCTAGTTAAGATTGGAGAGAGGCCGTTCACCTGCTCTGTGTGTAGGAAGGGATTCATTCAGTCATGCAACCTGCAGAAACACCAGCTATTTAACACTGGAGAGAGGCTGTTCACCTGCTCTGTGTGTTGGAAGGGATTCACTCTGTCATCCAAACTGCAGAAACACCAACTAGTTAACACTGGAGAGAGTCCATTCACCTGCTCTGTGTGTAGGAAGGGATTCACTCTGTCATCCAAACTACAGAAACACCATCTAGTTAAGATTGGAGAGTGGCCGTTCACCTGCTCTGTGTGTAGGAAGGGATTCACTCAGTCATCCAAACTGCAGAAACACAAGTTAGTTCACACTGGAGAGAGGCCGTTCACCTGCTCTGTGTGTAGGAAGGGTTTCACTCAGTCATCCAACCTGCAAAAACAGAAGGTAGTTCACACTGGAGAGAAGCCGTTCACCTGCTCTGTGTGTTGGAAGGGATTCATTCAGTCATCCAAACTGCAGAAACACAAGCAAGTTAACACTGGAGAGAGGCCAATCATCTGCACTGTCTGTGGGAAGGGATTCATTCAGTCATGCAACCTGCAGAAACACAAGCAGGTTCACACTGGAGAGAGGCCGTTCACCTGCTCTGTGTGTAGGAAGGGTTTCACTCAGTCATCCAACCTGCAAAAACAGAAGGTAGTTCACACTGGAGAGAGGGCATTCAC
Source organism: Hemitrygon akajei (assembly GCF_048418815.1). Lineage (NCBI taxonomy): Eukaryota > Metazoa > Chordata > Chondrichthyes > Myliobatiformes > Dasyatidae > Hemitrygon > Hemitrygon akajei. The sequence continues at coordinate 21,820,707 of NC_133148.1, read as the reverse complement.
CTGCTCTGTGTGCAGGAAGGGATTCATGCAGTCATTCAACCTGCAGAAACACACGCAAGATCATACTGGAGTGAGGCCGTTCACCTGCTCTGTGTGTTGGAAGGGATCCATTCAGTCATCCATCCTGCAGAAACACCAACTAGTTTACACTGGAGAGAGGCCTTTCACCTGCTCTCATCTGTTGGAAGGGATTCATTTAGTCACCCAACCTGCAGAAACACCAGCTAGTTCGCACTGGAGAGGGGCAGTTCACCAGCTCTCTGTGTAGGAAGGAATTCAATCAATCATCCAACCTGCAGAAACACCAGTTAGTTCACACTGGAGAGTGGCCATTCACCTGCTCTGTGTATGGGAAGGGATTAATTCAGTAATGCAACCTGCAGAAACAGAAGGTAGTTCACACTGGAGAGAGGGCATTCACCTGCTCTGTGTGTTGGAAGGCATTCATTCAATCATCCAACCTGCAGAAACACAACGAAATTCACACTGCAGTGAGGCCGTTCACCTGCTCTCTGTGTAGGACGGGATACATTCAGTCATCCAACCTGCAGAAACACCAGCAAGTTCACACTGGAGAGAAGCCGTTCACCTGCTCTGTGTGTTGGAAGGGATTCATTCAGTCATCCAAACTGCAGAAACACAAGTAAGTTCACACTGGAGAGAAGCCGTTCACCTGCTCAGTGTGCAGGAAGGGATTCATTCAGTTATCCAACCTGCAGAAACACCAGTTATTTCAAACTGGAGAGAGGCCATTCATCTGCACTGTCTGTGGGAAGGGATTCATTCAGTGATGCAACCTGCAGAAACACAAGCTAGTTCACACTGGAGAGACGCTGTTCACCTGCTCTGTGTGTTGGAAGGGATTCATTCAGTCATCCAAACTGCAGAAACACAAGCAAGTTCACACTGGAGAGAGGCGATTCATCTGCACTGTTTGTGGGAAGGGATTCATTCAGTCATCCAACCTGCAGAAACACAAGCTAGTTCACACTGGAGAGAGGCCAATCACCTGCTCTGTGTGTTGGAAGGGTTTCATTCAGTCATCCAAACTGCAGAAACACAAGCAAGTTCACACTGGAGAGAGGCCGTTCGTCTGCTCTGTGTGTGGGAAGGGATTCATTCAGTCATCCAACCTGCAGAAACACAAGGAAATTCACACTGGAGAGAAGCCGTTCACCTGCTCTGTGTGTAGGAAGGGATTCATTCTGTCATGCAACCTGCAGAAACACAAGCTAGTTCACACTGGAGAGAGGCCGTCCACCTGCTCTCTGTGTAGGACGGGATTCATTCAGTCATCCAACCTGCAAACACACCAGCTAGTTCACACTGGAGAGAGGCTGTTCACCTGCTCTGTGTGTAGGAAGGGATTCATTCAGTCATCCAAACTGCAGAAACACCATCTAGTTAAGATTGGAGAGAGGCCGTTCGTCTGCTCTGTGAGTTGGAAGGGTTTCATTCAGTCATTCAACCCGCAGAAACACCAGCTAGTTCACACTGGAGAGAGGCCGTTCACCTGCTCTCTGTGTAGGAAGGGATTCACTCAGTCATCCAAACTGCAGAAACACAAGCAAGTTCACACTGGAGAGAGGCTGTTCATCTGCTCTGTGTGCAGGAAGGGATTCATTCAGTCATTCAACCTGCAGAAACACACGCAAGTTCATACTGGAGTGAGGCCATTTTCCTGCTCTGTGTGTTGGAAGGGATTCATTCAGTAATCCATTCTGCAGAAACACTAACTAGTTTACACTGGAGAGAGGCCTTTCACCTGCTCTCATCTGTTGGAAGGGATTCATTTAGTCACCCAACCTGTAGAAACACCAGTTAGTTCACACTGGAGAGAGGCCGTTCATCTGCACTGTCTGTGGGAACGGATTCATTCAGTCATGCAACCTGCAGAAACACAAGCAAGTTCACACTGGAGAGAGGCCGTTCACCTGCTCTGTGTGTTGGAAGGGATTCATTCAGTCATCCAACCTGCAGAAACACCAGCAAGTTCGCACGGGACAGAGGCCATTCGTCTGCTCTGTGTGTTGGAAGGGTTTCATTCAGTCATCCAACGTGCACAAACACAAGCCAGTTCACACTGGAGAGAAGCCGTTCACCTGCTCTGTGTGCAGGAAGGGATTCATTCAGTTATCCAACCTGCAGAAACACCAGTTATTTCAGACTGGAGAGAGGCCATTCATCTGCACTGTCTGTGGGAAGGGATTCATTCAGTCATTCAACCTGCAGAAACACAAGCTAGTTCACACTGGAGAGAGGCCAATCACCTGCTCTGTCTGTTGGAAGTGATTCATTCAGTCATCCAAACTGCAGAAATACCAGCAAATTCACACTGGAGAGAGGCTGTTCACCTGCTCTGTGTGCAGGAAGGGATTCAGTCAGTTATCCATCCTGCAGAAACACAAGCAAGTTCACACTGGATAGAGGCCGTTCACCTGCTCCCTCTGCAGGAAGGGATTCATTCAGTCATGCAACATGAAGAAACACAAGGAAGTTCACACTGGAGAGAGGGCATTCACCTGCTCTGTGTGTTGGAAGGGATTCATTCAGTCATCCAACCTGCAGAAACACAAGGAAACTCACACTGCAGAGAGGCCGTTCATCTGCTCTGTGTGTTGGAAGGGATTCATTCAGTAATGGAACCTGCAGAAACACAAGCCAGTTGGCAGTGGAGAGAAGCCGTTCACCTGCTCTGTGTGTTGGCAGGGATTCATTCAGTCATCCAGCCTGCATAAACACCAGCTAGTTCAAGCTGGAGAGAGGACATTCACCTGCTCTCTGTGTAGGAAGGGATTCACTCAGTCATCCAAACTGCAGAAACACCATCTAGTTAAGATTGGAGAGAGGCCGTTCACCTGCTCTGTGTGTAGGAAGGGATTCATTCAGTCATGCAACCTGCAGAAACACCAGCTATTTAACACTGGAGAGAGGCTGTTCACCTGCTCTGTGTGTTGGAAGGGATTCACTCTGTCATCCAAACTGCAGAAACACCAACTAGTTAACACTGGAGAGAGTCCATTCACCTGCTCTGTGTGTAGGAAGGGATTCACTCAGTCATCCAAACTGCAGAAACACCATCTAGTTAAGATTGGAGAGAGGCCGTTCACCTGATCTGTGCGTAGGAAGGGATTCACTCAGTCATCCAAACTGCAGAAACACAAGCTAGTTCACACTGGAGAGAGGCCGTTCACCTGCTCTGTGTGTAGGAAGGGTTTCACTCAGTCATCCAACCTGCAAAAACAGAAGGTAGTTCATACTGGAGAGAGGGCATTCACCTGCTCTGTGTGTTGGAAGGGATTCATTCAGTCATCCAACGTGCACAAACACAAGCCAGTTCACACTGGAGAGAAGCCGTTCACCTGCTCTGTGTGTTGGAAGGGATTCATTCAGTCATCCAAACTGCAGAAACACAAGCAAGTTAACACTGGAGAGAGGCCAATCATCTGCACTGTCTGTGGGAAGGGATTCATTCAGTCATGCAACCTGCAGAAACACAAGCAGGTTCACACTGCAGAGAGGCTGTTCACCTGCTCTGTGTGCAGGAAGGGATTCATGCAGTCATTCAACCTGCAGAAACACACGCAAGATCATACTGGAGTGAGGCCATTTTCCTGCTCTGTGTGTTGGAAGGGATTCATTCAGTCATCCATCCTGCAGAAACACCAACTAGTTTACACTGGAGAGAGGCCTTTCACCTGCTCTCATCTGTTGGAAGGGATTCATTTAGTCACCCAACCTGCAGAAACACCAGCTAGTTCGCACTGGAGAGGGGCAGTTCACCAGCTCTCTGTGTAGGAAGGGATTCATTCAATCATCCAACCTGCAGAAACACCAGTTAGTTCACACTGGAGAGAGGCCATTCACCTGCTCTGTGTATGGGAAGGGATTAATTCAGTCATGCAACCTGCAGAAACAGAAGGTAGTTCACACTGGAGAGAGGGCATTCACCTGCTCTGTGTGTTGGAAGGCATTCATTCAATCATCCAACCTGCAGAAACACAACGAAATTCACACTGCAGTGAGGCCGTTCACCTGCTCTCTGTGTAGGACGGGATTCATTCAGTCATCCAACCTGCAGAAACACCAGCAAGTTCACACAGGAGAGAAGCCATTCACCTGCTCCGTGTGTTGGAAGGGATTCATTCAGTCATCCAAACTGCAGAAACACCAGCAAGTTCACACTGGAGAGAAGCCGTTCACCTGCTCTGTGTGTTGGAAGGGATTCATTCAGTCATCCAAACTGCAGAAACACAAGCAAGTTCACACTGGAGAGAAGCCGTTCACCTGCTCAGTGTGCAGGAAGGGATTCATTCAGTTATCCAACCTGCAGAAACACCAGTTATTTCAAACTGGAGAGAGGCCATTCATCTGCACTGTCTGTGGGAAGGGATTCATTCAGTCATGCAACCTGCAGAAACACAAGCTAGTTCACACTGGAGAGAGGCCGTTCACCTGCTCTGTGTGTTGGAAGGGATTCATTCAGTCATCCAAACTGCAGAAACACAAGCAAGTTCACACTGGAGAGAGGCCATTCATCTGCACTGTTTGTGGGAAGGGATTCATTCAGTCATCCAACCTGCAGAAACACAAGCTAGTTCACACTGGAGAGAGGCCAATCACCTGCTCTGTGTGTTGGAAGGGATTCATTCAGTCATCCAAACTGCAGAAACACAAGCAAGTTCACACTGGAGAGAAGCCGTTCACCTGCTCAGTGTGCAGGAAGGGATTCATTCAGTTATCCAACCTGCAGAAACACCAGTTATTTCAAACTGGAGAGAGGCCATTCATCTGCACTGTCTGTGGGAAGGGATTCATTCAGTCATGCAACCTGCAGAAACACAAGCTAGTTCACACTGGAGAGAGGCCGTTCACCTGCTCTGTGTGTTGGAAGGGATTCATTCAGTCATCCAAACTGCAGAAACACAAGCAAGTTCACACTGGAGAGAGGCCATTCATCTGCACTGTTTGTGGGAAGGGATTCATTCAGTCATCCAACCTGCAGAAACACAAGCTAGTTCACACTGGAGAGAGGCCAATCACCTGCTCTGTGTGTTGGAAGGGTTTCATTCAGTCATCCAAACTGCAGAAACACAAGCAAGTTCACACTGGAGAGAGGCCGTTCGTCTGCTCTGTGTGTGGGAAGGGATTCATTCAGTCATCCAACCTGCAGAAACACAAGGAAATTCACACTGGAGAGAAGCCGTTCACCTGCTCTGTGTGTTGGAAGGGATTCATTCAGTCATCCAACCTGCAGAAACACCAGCAAGTTCGCACTGAAAAGAGGCCGTTTGTCTGCTCTGTGTGTTGGAAGGGTTTCATTCAGTCATTCAACCCGCAGAAACACCAGCTAGTTAATACTGGAGAGAGGCCTTTCACCTGCTCTGTGTGTAGGAAGGGTTTCATTCAGTCATCCAACGTGCACAAACACAAGCTAGTTCACACTGGAGAGAAGCCGTTCACCTGCTCTGTGTGTTGGAAGGGATTCATTCAGTCATCCAAACTGCAGAAACACAAGCAAGTTAACACTGGAGAGAGGCCATTCATCTGCACTGTCTGTGGGAAGTGATTCATTCAGTCATGCAACCTGCAGACACACAAGCTAGTTCACACTGGAGAGAGGCCAATCACCAGCTCTGTGTGTTGGAAGGGATTCATTCAATCATCCAAACTGCAGAAACACAAGCAAGTTAACACTGGAGAGAGGCCATTCATCTGCACTGTCTGTGGGAAGGGATTCATTCAGTCATGCAACCTGCAGAAACACAAGCAGGTTCACACTGCAGAGAGGCTGTTCACCTGCTCTGTGTGCAGGAAGGGATTCATGCTGTCATTCAACCTGCAGAAACACACGCAAGATCATACTGGAGTGAGGCCATTTTCCTGCTCTGTGTGCAGGAAGGGATTCATTCAGTCATCCATCCTGCAGAAACACCAACTAGTTTACACTGGAGAGAGGCCTTTCACCTGCTCTCATCTGTTGGAAGGGATTCATTTAGTCACCCAACCTGCAGAAACACCAGCTAGTTCGCACTGGAGAGGGGCATTTCACCAGCTCTCTGTGTAGGAAGGGATTCATTCAATCATCCAACCTGCAGAAACACCAGTTAGTTCACACTGGAGAGAGGCCATTCACCTGCTCTGTGTATGGGAAGGGATTAATTCAGTCATGCAACCTGCAGAAACAGAAGGTAGTTCACACTGGAGAGAGGGCATTCACCTGCTCTGTGTGTTGGAAGGCATTCATTCAATCATCCAACCTGCAGAAACACAACGAAATTCACACTGCAGTGAGGCCGTTCACCTGCTCTCTGTGTAGGACGGGATTCATTCAGTCATCCAACCTGCAGAAACACCAGCAATTCGCACGGGAGAGAAGCCGTTCACCTGCTCTGTGTGTTGGAAGGGATTTATTCAGTCATCCAAACTGCAGAAACACAAGCAAGTTCACACTGGAGAGAAGCCGTTCACCTGCTCTGTGTGCAGGAAGGGATTCATTCAGTTATCCAACCTGCAGAAACACCAGTTATTTCAGACTGGAGAGAGGCCATTCATCTGCACTGTCTGTGGGAAGGGATTCATTCAGTCATGCAACCTGCAGAAACACAAGCTAGTTCACACTGGAGAGAGGCCGTTCACCTGCTCTGTGTGTTGGAAGGGATTCATTCAATCATCCAAACTGCAGAAACACAAGCAAGTTCACACTGGAGAGAGGCCATTCATCTGCACTGTTTGTGGGAAGGGATTCATTCAGTCATCCAACCTGCAGAAACACAAGCTAGTTCACACTGGAGAGAGGCCAATCACCTGCTCTGTGTGTTGGAAGGGATTCATTCAGTCATCCAAACTGCAGAAACACAAGCAAGTTCACACTGGAGAGAGGCCGTTCGTCTGCTCTGTGTGTGGGAAGGGATTCATTCAGTCATCCAACCTGCAGAAACACAAGGAAATTCACACTGGAGAGAAGCCGTTCACCTGCTCTGTGTGTTGGAAGGGATTCATTCAGTCATCCAAACTGCAGAAACACAAGCAAGTTCACACTGGAGAGAAGCCGTTCACCTGCGCTGAGTGCAGGAAGGGATTCATTCATTTATCCAACCTGCAGAAACACCAGTTATTTCAGACTGGAGAGAGGCCATTCATCTGCACTGTCTGTGGGAAGGGATTCATTCAGTCATGCAACCTGCAGAAACACAAGCAAGTTCACACTGGAGAGAGGCCGATCACCTGCTCTGTGTGTTGGAAGGGATTCATACAGTCATCCAAACTGCAGAAACACAAGCAAGTTCACACTGGAGAGAGGCCATTCATCTGCACTGTTTGTGGGAAGGGATTCATTCAGTCATCCAACCTGCAGAAACACAAGCTAGTTCACACTGGAGAGAGGCCAATCACCTGCTCTGTGTGTTGGAAGGGTTTCATTCAGTCATCCAAACTGCAGAAACACAAGCAAGTTCACACTGGAGAGAGGCCAATCACCTGCACTGTCTGTGGGAAGGGATTCATGCAGTCATTCAACCTGCAGAAACACACGCAAGATCATACTGGAGTGAGGCCATTTTCCTGCTCTGTGTGTTGGAAGGGATTCATTCAGTCATCCAAACTGCAGAAACACAAGCAAGTTCACACTGGAGAGAAGCCGTTCACCTGCTCTGTGTGCAGGAAGGGATTCATTCAGTTATCCAACCTGCAGAAACACCAGTTATTTCAGACTGGAGAGAGGCCATTCATCTGCACTGTCTGTGGGAAGGGATTCATTCAGTCATGCAACCTGCAGAAACACAAGCTAGTTCACACTGGAGAGAGGCCTTTCACCTGCTCTGTGTGTTGGAAGGGATTCATTCAGTCATCCAAACTGCAGAAACACAAGCAAGTTCACACCGGAGAGAGGCCATTCATCTGCACTGTTTGTGGGAAGGGATTCATTCAGTCATCCAACCTGCAGAAACACAAGCTAGTTCACACTGGAGAGAGGCCAATCACCTGCTCTGTGTGTTGGAAGGGTTTCATTCAGTCATCCAAACTGCAGAAACACAAGCAAGTTCACACTGGAGAGAGGCCGTTCGTCTGCTCTGTGTGTGGGAAGGGATTCATTCAGTCATCCAACCTGCAGAAACACAAGGAAATTCACACTGGAGAGAAGCCGTTCACCTGCTCTGTGTGTAGGAAGGGATTCACTCAGTCATCCAAACTGCAGAAACACAAGCTAGTTCACACTGGAGAGAGGCCGTTCACCTGCTCTGTGTGTAGGAAGGGTTTCACTCAGTCATCCAACCTGCAAAAACAGAAGGTAGTTCACACTGGAGAGAGGGCATTCACCTACTCTGTGTGTTGGAAGGGATTCATTCAGTTATCCAACCTGCAGAAACACCAGTTATTTTAGACTGGAGAGAGGCCATTCATCTGCACTGTCTGTGGGAAGGGATTCATTCGGTCATGCAACCTGCAGAAACACAAGCAAGTTCACACTGGAGAGAGGCCAATCACCTATTCTGTGTGCAGGAAGGGATTCATTCAGTCATCCAAACTGCAGAAACACAAGCAAGTTAACACTGGAGAGAGGCCATTCATCTGCACTGTCTGTGGGAAGGGATTCATTCAGTCATGCAACCTGCAGAAACACCAGCAAGTTCACACTGGAGAGAGGCTGTTCACCTGCTCTGTGTGCAGGAAGGGATTCATGCAGTCATTCAACCTGCAGAAACACATGCAAGATCATACTGGAGTGAGGCCATTTTCCTGCTCTGTGTGTTGGAAGGGATTCATTCAGTCATCCATCCTGCAGAAACACCAACTAGTTTACACTGGAGAGAGGCCTTTCACCTGCTCTCATCTGTTGGAAGGGATTCATTTAGTCACCCAACCTGCAGAAACACCAGCTAGTTCGCACTGGAGAGGGGCAGTTCACCAGCTCTCTGTGTAGGAAGGGATTCATTCAATCATCCAACCTGCAGAAACACCAGTTAGTTCACACTGGAGAGAGGCCGTTCATCTGCACTGTCTGTGGGAAGGGATTCATTCAGTCATGCAACCTGCAGAAACACAAGCAAGTTCACACTGGAGAGAGGCCGTCCACCTGCTCTGTGTGTTGGAAGGCATTCATTCAGTCATCCAACCTGCAGAAACACAACGAAATTCACACTGCAGTGAGGCCGTTCACCTGCTCTCTGTGTAGGACGGGATTCATTCAGTCATCCAACCTGCAGAAACACCAGCAAGTTCACACAGGAGAGAAGCCGTTCACCTGCTGTCTGTGTTGGAAGGGATTCATTCAGTCATCCAAACTGCAGAAACACCAGCAAGTTCACACTGGAGAGAAGCCGTTCACCTGCTCTGTGTGTTGGAAGGGATTCATTCAGTCATCCAAACTGCAGAAACACAAGCAAGTTCACACTGGAGAGAGGCGATTCATCTGCACTGTTTGTGGGAAGGGATTCATTTAGTCATCCAACCTGCAGAAACACAAGCTAGTTCACACTGGAGAGAGGCCAATCACCTGCTCTGTGTGTTGGAAGGGATTCATTCAGTCATCCAAACTGCAGAAACACAAGCAAGTTCACACTGGAGAGAGGCCGTTCATCTGCTCTGTGTGTGGGAAGGGATTCATTCAGTCATCCAACCTGCAGAAACACAAGGAAATTCACACTGCAGAGAGGCCGTTCACCTGCTCTCTGTGTAGGACGGGATTCATTCAGTTCATTCTATTGACCTACTGTATGCAAACGTAGAGGAGGCATATACTGCATCCCCACTGCCTCCATTGGGGAAAGCTGATCACAACCTGGTTTTGTTACAGCCCAGATATAAATCAATTGTGATGAGGCATCCCACTACCACACGCTCTTTTAGGAAGTGGACTCCTGAAGCTGAACAGGCCCTGAGAGACTGTTTCGGTACTACTAACTGGGATGCACTGCAAGGGGGGCTCTGTGGGGGCGTTGAGGAGGTCACTGAATGCACAACGGACTATATTAACTTTTGTGTGGATGCCGTTGTCCCTGTTAGAACTGTTCGCTGCTATCCCAATAATAAGCCCTGGATCACTAGTCACATCAAAGGCCTCCTAAACCAGAAGAAGAGGGCCTTTAAAGATGGTGATCGGTTGGAGCTTAAAAGAGTTCAGAAGGAACTCAGAGTACAGATTAGGGGGGCAAAGGAGCAGTATAGGAGGAAGCTAGAACAAAAGCTGCAGAAAAAAAAGCATGAAGGAGGTGTGGGATGGGATGAAGATCATCACCGGATGCGGTGCAAAGCGGGGGGCGAACATAAGTGGAGATGTGGAGAAAGCGAACCAGCTGAACAACTTCTTCAACAGGTTCGACAGCTCAATCTCATCCTCACCGCAGAAATCCACACCAGGCTTACTTCCCTCACAGGAAAATAGCCACTCACAGGAGACCTTGCCCATGCCCAGGATTACGGCTGCACAGGTGGAAGGTCAACTGAGGAAGATCTGTACCAGCAAGGCGGCTGGACCGGATGGAGTTTCCCCACGATTACTGAGGGCCTGGTGCGACTGAGCTGGGAGAACCACTACAGCGCATCTTCAACATGAGCCTGGAGCAGAGAAGAGTACCCAGACAGTGGAAAACATCCTGTATTGTCCCGGTACCGAAGAAACCACAACCAAAGGAGTTGAATGACTTCAGACCTGTTGCCTTGACGTCGCACGTGATGAAGACCATGGAGCGGCTGATAATACAGAATCTGAGGCCACAAACCAGGCACGCCCAGGATCCTCTTCAGTTTGCGTATAAGGAGAAGGTGGGAGTGGAGGATGCTATCAGGTATTTGCTGCACAAATCACTCTCTCACCTAGATGGGGCCAGTTGTGCTGTGAGGATTACATTCCTTGACTTCTCTAGTGCCTGTAACACCATCCAGCCCAAGATCTTAAGGCACAAACTAACGGAGATGGGAGTAGACTCTCACATGGTGGATTGGATAGTGGACTACTTGACAGATAGACCTCAGTATGTGCGGTTGGGAGACTGTAGGTCTGACACGGTGGTCAGCAGCACCGGAGCGCCGCAGGGAACCGTACGCTCTCCGGTCCTGTTCACCCTGTACACATCAGACTTCCAATATAACTCGGAGTCCTGCCATGTGCAGAAGTTCGCTGATGACACGGCCATAGTGGGGTGTGTCAGGAATGGACAGGAGGAGGAGTATAGGAAACTGATACAGGACTTTGTGATATGGTGCAACTCAAACTACCTGCGTCTCAATATCACCAAGACCAAGGAGATGGTGGTGGACTTTAGGAGATCTAGGCCTCATATGGAGCCAGTGATCATTAATGGAGAATGTGCGGAGCAGGTTAAGACCTACAAGTATCTGGGAGTACAGTTAGACAAGAAGCTAGACTGGACTGCCAACACAGATGCCTTGTGCAGGAAGGCACAGAGTTGACTGTACTTCCTTAGAAGGTTGGCGTCATTCAATGTCTGTAGTGAGATGCTGAAGATGTTCTATAGGTAAGTTGTGGAGAGCGCCCACTTCTTTGTGGTGGTGTGTTGGGGAGGAAGCATTAAGAAGAGGGACGCCTCACGTCTTAATAAGCTGGTAAGGAAGGCGGGCTCTGTCGTGGGCAAAGTACTGGAGAGTTTAACATCGGTAGCTGAGCGAAGGGCGCTGAGTAGGCTACGGTCAATTATGGAAAACTCTGAACATCCTCTACATAGCACCATCTAGAGACAGAGAAGCAGTTTCAGCGACAGGTTACTATCGATGCAATGCTCCTCAGACAGGATGAAGAGGTCAATACTCCCCAATGCCATTAGGCTTTACAATTCAACCGCCAGGACTTAGGAACATTTTAAAAGCTATTATTAATGCTTTTTGAGATAGTGATTTAGATGCATATCATATTTTTTTTACTGAGTTAAGTATTGTATGTTATTAGTTTTGCTACAACAAGTGTATGGGACATTGGAAAAAAGTTGAATTTCCCCATGGGGATGAATAAAGTATCTATCTATCTATCTATCTATCTAGCCAACCTGCAGAAACACCAGCAAGTTCACACTGGAGAGAAGCCGTTCACCTGCTCTGTGTGTTGGAAGGGGTTCATTCAGTCATCCAAACTGCAGAAACACAAGCAAGTTCACACTGGAGAGAGGCCGTTCGTCTGCTCTGTGTGTGGGAAGGGATTCATTCAGTCATCCAACCTGCAGAAACACAAGGAAATTCACACTGGAGAGAAGCCGTTCACCTGCTCTGTGTGTAGGAAGGGATTCACTCAGTCATCCAAACTGCAGAAACACAAGCTAGTTCACACTGGAGAGAGGCCGTTCACCTGCTCTGTGTGTAGGAAGGGTTTCACTCAGTCATCCAACCTGCAAAAACAGAAGGTAGTTCACACTGGAGAGAGGGCATTCACCTACTCTGTGTGTTGGAAGGGATTCATTCAGTTATCCAACCTGCAGAAACACCAGTTATTTCAGACTGGAGAGAGGCCATTCATCTGCACTGTCTGTGGGAAGGGATTCATTCGGTCATGCAACCTGCAGAAACACAAGCAAGTTCACACTGGAGAGAGGCCAATCACCTATTCTGTGTGCAGGAAGGGATTCATTCAGTCATCCAAACTGCAGAAACACAAGCAAGTTAACACTGGAGAGAGGCCATTCATCTGCACTGTCTGTGGGAAGGGATTCATTCAGTCATGCAACCTGCAGAAACACCAGCAAGTTCACACTGGAGAGAGGCTGTTCACCTGCTCTGTGTGCAGGAAGGGATTCATGCAGTCATTCAACCTGCAGAAACACATGCAAGATCATACTGGAGTGAGGCCATTTTCCTGCTCTGTGTGTTGGAAGGGATTCATTCAGTCATCCATCCTGCAGAAACACCAACTAGTTTACACTGGAGAGAGGCCTTTCACCTGCTCTCATCTGTTGGAAGGGATTCATTTAGTCACCCAACCTGCAGAAACACCAGCTAGTTCGCACTGGAGAGGGGCAGTTCACCAGCTCTCTGTGTAGGAAGGGATTCATTCAATCATCCAACCTGCAGAAACACCAGTTAGTTCACACTGGAGAGAGGCCGTTCATCTGCACTGTCTGTGGGAAGGGATTCATTCAGTCATGCAACCTGCAGAAACACAAGCAAGTTCACACTGGAGAGAGGCCGTCCACCTGCTCTGTGTGTTGGAAGGCATTCATTCAGTCATCCAACCTGCAGAAACACAACGAAATTCACACTGCAGTGAGGCCGTTCACCTGCTCTCTGTGTAGGACGGGATTCATTCAGTCATCCAACCTGCAGAAACACCAGCAAGTTCACACAGGAGAGAAGCCGTTCACCTGCTGTCTGTGTTGGAAGGGATTCATTCAGTCATCCAAACTGCAGAAACACCAGCAAGTTCACACTGGAGAGAAGCCGTTCACCTGCTCTGTGTGTTGGAAGGGATTCATTCAGTCATCCAAACTGCAGAAACACAAGCAAGTTCACACTGGAGAGAGGCGATTCATCTGCACTGTTTGTGGGAAGGGATTCATTTAGTCATCCAACCTGCAGAAACACAAGCTAGTTCACACTGGAGAGAGGCCAATCACCTGCTCTGTGTGTTGGAAGGGATTCATTCAGTCATCCAAACTGCAGAAACACAAGCAAGTTCACACTGGAGAGAGGCCGTTCATCTGCTCTGTGTGTGGGAAGGGATTCATTCAGTCATCCAACCTGCAGAAACACAAGGAAATTCACACTGCAGAGAGGCCGTTCACCTGCTCTCTGTGTAGGACGGGATTCATTCAGTTCATTCTATTGACCTACTGTATGCAAACGTAGAGGAGGCATATACTGCATCCCCACTGCCTCCATTGGGGAAAGCTGATCACAACCTGGTTTTGTTACAGCCCAGATATAAATCAATTGTGATGAGGCATCCCACTACCACACGCTCTTTTAGGAAGTGGACTCCTGAAGCTGAACAGGCCCTGAGAGACTGTTTCGGTACTACTAACTGGGATGCACTGCAAGGGGGGCTCTGTGGGGGCGTTGAGGAGGTCACTGAATGCACAACGGACTATATTAACTTTTGTGTGGATGCCGTTGTCCCTGTTAGAACTGTTCGCTGCTATCCCAATAATAAGCCCTGGATCACTAGTCACATCAAAGGCCTCCTAAACCAGAAGAAGAGGGCCTTTAAAGATGGTGATCGGTTGGAGCTTAAAAGAGTTCAGAAGGAACTCAGAGTACAGATTAGGGGGGCAAAGGAGCAGTATAGGAGGAAGCTAGAACAAAAGCTGCAGAAAAAAAAGCATGAAGGAGGTGTGGGATGGGATGAAGATCATCACCGGATGCGGTGCAAAGCGGGGGGCGAACATAAGTGGAGATGTGGAGAAAGCGAACCAGCTGAACAACTTCTTCAACAGGTTCGACAGCTCAATCTCATCCTCACCGCAGAAATCCACACCAGGCTTACTTCCCTCACAGGAAAATAGCCACTCACAGGAGACCTTGCCCATGCCCAGGATTACGGCTGCACAGGTGGAAGGTCAACTGAGGAAGATCTGTACCAGCAAGGCGGCTGGACCGGATGGAGTTTCCCCACGATTACTGAGGGCCTGGTGCGACTGAGCTGGGAGAACCACTACAGCGCATCTTCAACATGAGCCTGGAGCAGAGAAGAGTACCCAGACAGTGGAAAACATCCTGTATTGTCCCGGTACCGAAGAAACCACAACCAAAGGAGTTGAATGACTTCAGACCTGTTGCCTTGACGTCGCACGTGATGAAGACCATGGAGCGGCTGATAATACAGAATCTGAGGCCACAAACCAGGCACGCCCAGGATCCTCTTCAGTTTGCGTATAAGGAGAAGGTGGGAGTGGAGGATGCTATCAGGTATTTGCTGCACAAATCACTCTCTCACCTAGATGGGGCCAGTTGTGCTGTGAGGATTACATTCCTTGACTTCTCTAGTGCCTGTAACACCATCCAGCCCAAGATCTTAAGGCACAAACTAACGGAGATGGGAGTAGACTCTCACATGGTGGATTGGATAGTGGACTACTTGACAGATAGACCTCAGTATGTGCGGTTGGGAGACTGTAGGTCTGACACGGTGGTCAGCAGCACCGGAGCGCCGCAGGGAACCGTACGCTCTCCGGTCCTGTTCACCCTGTACACATCAGACTTCCAATATAACTCGGAGTCCTGCCATGTGCAGAAGTTCGCTGATGACACGGCCATAGTGGGGTGTGTCAGGAATGGACAGGAGGAGGAGTATAGGAAACTGATACAGGACTTTGTGATATGGTGCAACTCAAACTACCTGCGTCTCAATATCACCAAGACCAAGGAGATGGTGGTGGACTTTAGGAGATCTAGGCCTCATATGGAGCCAGTGATCATTAATGGAGAATGTGCGGAGCAGGTTAAGACCTACAAGTATCTGGGAGTACAGTTAGACAAGAAGCTAGACTGGACTGCCAACACAGATGCCTTGTGCAGGAAGGCACAGAGTTGACTGTACTTCCTTAGAAGGTTGGCGTCATTCAATGTCTGTAGTGAGATGCTGAAGATGTTCTATAGGTAAGTTGTGGAGAGCGCCCACTTCTTTGTGGTGGTGTGTTGGGGAGGAAGCATTAAGAAGAGGGACGCCTCACGTCTTAATAAGCTGGTAAGGAAGGCGGGCTCTGTCGTGGGCAAAGTACTGGAGAGTTTAACATCGGTAGCTGAGCGAAGGGCGCTGAGTAGGCTACGGTCAATTATGGAAAACTCTGAACATCCTCTACATAGCACCATCTAGAGACAGAGAAGCAGTTTCAGCGACAGGTTACTATCGATGCAATGCTCCTCAGACAGGATGAAGAGGTCAATACTCCCCAATGCCATTAGGCTTTACAATTCAACCGCCAGGACTTAGGAACATTTTAAAAGCTATTATTAATGCTTTTTGAGATAGTGATTTAGATGCATATCATATTTTTTTTACTGAGTTAAGTATTGTATGTTATTAGTTTTGCTACAACAAGTGTATGGGACATTGGAAAAAAGTTGAATTTCCCCATGGGGATGAATAAAGTATCTATCTATCTATCTATCTATCTAGCCAACCTGCAGAAACACCAGCAAGTTCACACTGGAGAGAAGCCGTTCACCTGCTCTGTGTGTTGGAAGGGGTTCATTCAGTCATCCAAACTGCAGAAACACAAGCAAGTTCACACTGGAGAGAGGCCATTCATCTGCACTGTTTGTGGGAAGGGATTCATTCAGTCATCCAACCTGCAGAAACACAAGCTAGTTCACACTGGAGAGAGGCCAATCACCTGCTCTGTGTGTTGGAAGGGATTCATTCAGTCATCCAAACTGCAGAAACACAAGCAAGTTCACACTGGAGAGAGGCCGTTCGTCTGCTCTGTGTGTGGGAAGGGATTCATTCAGTCATCCAACCTGCAGAAACACAAGGAAATTCACACTGGAGAGAAGCCGTTCACCTGCTCTGTGTGTTGGAAGGGATTCATTCAGTCATCCAAACTGCAGAAACACAAGCAAGTTCACACTGGAGAGAAGCCGTTCACCTGCGCTGTGTGCAGGAAGGGATTCATTCAGTTATCCAACCTGCAGAAACACCAGTTATTTCAGACTGGAGAGAGGCCATTCATCTGCACTGTCTGTGGGAAGGGATTCATTCAGTCATGCAACCTGCAGAAACACAAGCAAGTTCACACTGGAGAGAGGCCAATCACCTATTCTGTGTGCAGGAAGGGATTCATTCAGTCATCCAAACTGCAGAAACACAAGCAAGTTAACACTGGAGAGAGGCCATTCATCTGCACTGTCTGTGGGAAGGGATTCATTCAGTCATGCAACCTGCAGAAACACAAGCTAGTTCACACTGGAGAGAGGCCAATCACCTGCTCTGTGTGTTGGAAGGGATTCATTCAGTCATGCAACGTGCAGAAACACAAGCAAGTTCACACTGGAGAGAGGCCAATCACCTGCTCTGTGTGCAGGAAGGGATTCATTCAGTCATCCAAACTGCAGAAACACAAGCAAGTTAACACTGGAGAGAGGCCATTCATCTGCTCTGTGTGCAGGAAGGGATTCATGCAGTCATTCAACCTGCAGAAACACACGCAAGATCATACTGGAGTGAGGCCATTTTCCTGCTCTGTGTGTTGGAAGGGATTCATTCAGTCATCCAAACTGCAGAAACACAAGCAAGTTCACACTGGAGAGAAGCCGTTCACCTGCTCTGTGTGCAGGAAGGGATTCATTCAGTTATCCAACCTGCAGAAACACCAGTTATTTCAGACTGGAGAGAGGCCATTCATCTGCACTGTCTGTGGGAAGGGATTCATTCAGTCATGCAACCTGCAGAAACACAAGCTAGTTCACACTGGAGAGAGGCCGTTCACCTGCTCTGTGTGTTGGAAGGGATTCATTCAGTCATCCAAACTGCAGAAACACAAGCAAGTTCACACCGGAGAGAGGCCATTCATCTGCACTGTTTGTGGGAAGGGATTCATTCAGTCATCCAACCTGCAGAAACACAAGCTAGTTCACACTGGAGAGAGGCCAATCACCTGCTCTGTGTGTTGGAAGGGTTTCATTCAGTCATCCAAACTGCAGAAACACAAGCAAGTTCACACTGGAGAGAGGCCGTTCGTCTGCTCTGTGTGTGGGAAGGGATTCATTCAGTCATCCAACCTGCAGAAACACAAGGAAATTCACACTGGAGAGAAGCCGTTCACCTGCTCTGTGTGTTGGAAGGGATTCATTCAGTCATCCAAACTGCAGAAACAACAGCTAGTTCACACTGGAGAGAAGCCGTTCAACTGCTCTGTGTGTTGGAAGGGATTCATTCAGTCATTCAACCTGCAGAAACACAAGCAAGTTCACACTGGAAAGTGGCTGTTCAACTGCTCTGTGTGTTTTTAAGGGATTAATTCGGTCAACCAACCTGCAGAAACACCGGTTAATTCACACTGGAGAGAGGCCGTTCACCTGCTCTGTGTGTAGGAAGGGATTCATTCAGTTATCCATCCTGCAGAAACACACGCAAGTTCATACTGGAGTGAGGCCATTTTCCTGCTCTGTGTGTTGGAAGGGATTCATTCAGTCATCCATCCTGCAGAAACACCAACTAGTTTACACTGGAAAGAGGCCTTTCACCTGCTCTCATCTGTTGGAAGGGATTCATTTAGTCACCCAACCTGCAGAAACACCAGCTAGTTCGCACTGGAGAGAGGCAGTTCACCAGCTCTCTGTGTAGGAAGGGATTCATTCAATCATCCAACCTGCAGAAACACAAGGAAATTCACACTGGAGAGAGGCCGTTCACCTGCTCTGTGTGTAGGAAGGGATTCATTCAGTTATCCATCCTGCAGAAACACACGCAAGTTCATACTGGAGTGAGGCCATTTTCCTGCTCTGTGTGTTGGAAGGGATTCATTCAGTCATCCATCCTGCAGAAACACCAACTAGTTTACACTGGAAAGAGGCCTTTCACCTGCTCTCATCTGTTGGAAGGGATTCATTTAGTCACCCAACCTGCAGAAACACCAGCTAGTTCGCACTGGAGAGAGGCAGTTCACCAGCTCTCTGTGTAGGAAGGGATTCATTCAGTCATCCAACCTGCAGAAACACAAGGAAATTCACACTGGAGAGAAGCCGTTCACCTGCTCTGTGTGTTGGAAGGGATTCATTCAGTCATCCAAACTGCAGAAACAACAGCTAGTTCACACTGGAGAGAAGCCGTTCAACTGCTCTGTGTGTTGGAAGGGATTCATTCAGTCATCCAAACTGCAGAAACACCAGCAAGTTCACACTGGAGAGAAGCCGTTCACCTGCTCTGTGTGTTGGAAGGGATTCATTCAGTCATCCAAACTGCAGAAACACAAGCAAGTTCACACTGGAGAGAAGCCGTTCACCTGCTCTGTGTGCAGGAAGGGATTCATTCAGTTATCCAACCTGCAGAAACACCAGTTATTTCAGACTGGAGAGAGGCCATTCATCTGCACTGTCTGTGGGAAGGGATTCATTCAGTCATGCAACCTGCAGAAACACAAGCTAGTTCACACTGGAGAGAGGCAATCACCTGCTCTGTGTGCAGGAAGGGATTCATTCAGTCATCCAAACTGCAGAAACACAAGAAAGTTAACACTGGAGAGAGGCCATTCATCTGCACTGTCTGTGGGAAGGGATTCATTCAGTCATGCAACCTGCAGAAACACAAGCTAGTTCAGACTGGAGAGAGGCCGTTCACCTGCTCTGTGTGTAGGAAGGGATTCATTCAGTCATTCAACCTGCAGAAACACAAGCAAGTTCACAATGGAAAGTGGCTGTTCACCTGCTCTGTGTGTTTTTAAGGGATTAATTCGGTCAACCAACCTGCAGAAACACCGGTTAATTCACACTGGAGAGAGGCCGTTCACCTGCTCTGTGTGTAGGAAGGGATTCATTCAGTTATCCATCCTGCAGAAACACACGCAAGTTCATACTGGAGTGAGGCCATTTTCCTGCTCTGTGTGTTGGAAGGGATTCATTCAGTCATCCATCCTGCAGAAACACCAACTAGTTTACACTGGAAAGAGGCCTTTCACCTGCTCTCATCTGTTGGAAGGGATTCATTTAGTCACCCAACCTGCAGAAACACCAGCTAGTTCGCACTGGAGAGAGGCAGTTCACCAGCTCTCTGTGTAGGAAGGGATTCATTCAATCATCCAACCTGCAGAAACACCAGTTAGTTCACACTGGAGAGAGGCCGTTCATCTGCACTGTCTGTGGGAAGGGATTCATTCAGTCATGCAACCTGCAGAAACACAAGCAAGTTCACACTGGAGAGAGGCCGTTCACCTGCTCTGTGTGTAGGAAGGGATTCATTCAGTCATCCTACCTGCAGAAACACAAGCAGGTTCACACTGGAGAGAGGCCGTTCACCTGCTCTCTATGTAGGAAGGGGTTCACTCAGTCATCCAACCTGCAGAAACACCAGCTAGTTCACACTGGAGAGAGGCCAATCACCTGCTCTGTGTGCAGGAAGGGATTCATTCAGTCATCCAAACTGCAGAAACACAAGCAAGTTAACACTGGAGAGAGGCCATTCATCTGCTCTGTGTGCAGGAAGGGATTCATGCAGTCATTCAACCTGCAGAAACACACGCAAGATCATACTGGAGTGAGGCCATTTTCCTGCTCTGTGTGTTGGACGGGATTCATTCAGTCATCCAAACTGCAGAAACACAAGCAAGTTCACACTGGAGAGAAGCCGTTCACCTGCTCTGTGTGCAGGAAGGGATTCATTCAATCATCCAACCTGCAGAAACACCAGTTAGTTCACACTGGAGAGAGGCCGTTCACCTGCTCCATGTGTAGGAAGGGATTCATTCAGTCATCCTACCTGCAGAAACACAAGCAGGTTCACACTGGAGAGAGGCCGTTCACCTGCTCTCTATGTAGGAAGGGGTTCACTCAGTCATCCAACCAGCAGAAACACCAGCAAGTTCGCACGGGAGAGAGGCCGTTCGTCTGCTCTGTGTGTTGGAAGGGATTAATTCAGTCATGCAACCTGCAGAAACAGAAGGTAGTTCACTCTGGAGACAGGGCATTCACCTGCTCTGTGTGTTGGAAGGGATTCATTCAGTCATCCAACCTGCAGAAACACAAGGAAATTCACACTGCAGAGCGGCCGTTCACCTGCTCTCTGTGTAGGACGGGATTCATTCAGTCATCCAACCTGCAGAAACACCAGTAAGTTCGCACGGGAGAGAGGCCGTTCGTCTGCTCTGTGTGTTGGAAGGGTTTCATGCAGTCATCCAACGTGCACAAACACAAGCCAGTTCACACTGGAGTGAAGCCATTCACCTGCTCTGTGTGTAGGAAGGGATTCACTCAGTCATCCAAACTGCAGAAACACCATCTAGTTAAGGTTGGAGAGAGGCCGTTCACCTGCTCTGTGTGTAGGAAGGGATTCATTCAGTCATCCAACCTGCAGAAACACCAGCAAGTTCGCACTGCAGAGAGGCCATTCGTTTGTTCTGTGAGTTGGAAGAGTTTCATTCAGTCATTCAACCCGCAGAAACACCAGCTAGTTAACACTGGAGAGAGGCCGTTCACCTGCTCTCTGTGTAGGAAGGGATTCACTCAGTCATCCAAACTGCAGAAACACAAGGAAATTCAAACTGCAGAGAGGCCGTTCACCTGCTCTCTGTGTAGGAAGGGTTTCGCTGAATCATCCAACCTGCAGCAACACAAGTTAGTTCAAACTGGACAGAGGCTGTTCACCTGCTGTGTGTGTAGGAAGGGATTCATTCAGTCATGAAACTTGCAGAAATACCAGCTAATTCACACTGCAGAGAGGCTGTTCACCTGCTCTGTGTGCAGGAAGGGATTCATTCAGTCATTCAACCTGCAGAAACACACGCAAGTTCATACTGGAGTGAGGCCATTTTCCTGCTCTGTGTGTTGGAAGGGATTCATTCAGTCATCCTACCTGCAGAAACACAAGCAGGTTCACACTGGAGAGAGGCCGTTCACCTGCTCTCTATGTAGGAAGGGGTTCACTCAGTCATCCAACCTGCAGAAACACCAGCTAGTTCACACTGGAGAGAGGCCATTCACCTGCTCTCTGTGTAGGACGTGATTCATTCAGTCATCCAACCAGCAGAAACACCAGCAAGTTCGCACGGGAGAGAGGCCGTTCGTCTGCTCTGTGTGTTGGAATGGTTTCATTCAGTCATCCAACGTGCACAAACACAAGCCAGTTCATACTGGAGAGAGGCCGTTCACCTGCTCTCTATGTAGGAAGGGGTTCACTCAGTCATCCAACCTGCAGAAACACCAGCTAGTTCACACTGGAGAGAGGCCAATCACCTGCTCTGTGTGCAGGAAGGGATTCATTCAGTCATCCAAACTGCAGAAACACAAGCAAGTTAACACTGGAGAGAGGCCATTCATCTGCTCTGTGTGCAGGAAGGGATTCATGCAGTCATTCAACCTGCAGAAACACACGCAAGATCATACTGGAGTGAGGCCATTTTCCTGCTCTGTGTGTTGGACGGGATTCATTCAGTCATCCAAACTGCAGAAACACAAGCAAGTTCACACTGGAGAGAAGCCGTTCACCTGCTCTGTGTGCAGGAAGGGATTCATTCAATCATCCAACCTGCAGAAACACCAGTTAGTTCACACTGGAGAGAGGCCGTTCACCTGCTCCATGTGTAGGAAGGGATTCATTCAGTCATCCTACATGCAGAAACACAAGCAGGTTCACACTGGAGAGAGGCCGTTCACCTGCTCTCTATGTAGGAAGGGGTTCACTCAGTCATCCAACCAGCAGAAACACCAGCAAGTTCGCACGGGAGAGAGGCCGTTCGTCTGCTCTGTGTGTTGGAAGGGATTAATTCAGTCATGCAACCTGCAGAAACAGAAGGTAGTTCACTCTGGAGACAGGGCATTCATCTGCTCTGTGTGTTGGAAGGGATTCATTCAGTCATCTAACCTGCAGAAACACAAGGAAATTCACACTGCAGAGCGGCCGTTCACCTGCTCTCTGTGTAGGACGGGATTCATTCAGTCATCCAACCTGCAGAAACACCAGTAAGTTCGCACGGGAGAGAGGCCGTTCGTCTGCTCTGTGTGTTGGAAGGGTTTCATGCAGTCATCCAACGTGCACAAACACAAGCCAGTTCACACTGGAGTGAAGCCATTCACCTGCTCTGTGTGTAGGAAGGGATTCACTCAGTCATCCAAACTGCAGAAACACCATCTAGTTAAGGTTGGAGAGAGGCCGTTCACCTGCTCTGTGTGTAGGAAGGGATTCATTCAGTCATCCAACCTGCAGAAACACCAGCAAGTTCGCACTGCAGAGAGGCCATTCGTTTGTTCTGTGAGTTGGAAGGGTTTCATTCAGTCATTCAACCCGCAGAAACACCAGCTAGTTAACACTGGAGAGAGGCCGTTCACCTGCTCTCTGTGTAGGAAGGGATTCACTCAGTCATTCAAACTGCAGAAACACAAGGAAATTCAAACTGCAGAGAGGCCGTTCACCTGCTCTCTGTGTAGGAAGGGTTTCGCTGAATCATCCAACCTGCAGCAACACAAGTTAGTTCAAACTGGACAGAGGCTGTTCACCTGCTGTGTGTGTAGGAAGGGATTCATTCAGTCATGAAACTTGCAGAAATACCAGCTAATTCACACTGCAGAGAGGCTGTTCACCTGCTCTGTGTGCAGGAAGGGATTCATTCAGTCATTCAACCTGCAGAAACACACGCAAGTTCATACTGGAGTGAGGCCATTTTCCTGCTCTGTGTGTTGGAAGGGATTCATTCAGTCATCCTACCTGCAGAAACACAAGCAGGTTCACACTGGAGAGAGGCCGTTCACCTGCTCTCTATGTAGGAAGGGGTTCACTCAGTCATCCAACCTGCAGAAACACCAGCTAGTTCACACTGGAGAGAGGCCATTCACCTGCTCTCTGTGTAGGACGTGATTCATTCAGTCATCCAACCAGCAGAAACACCAGCAAGTTCGCACGGGAGAGAGGCCGTTCGTCTGCTCTGTGTGTTGGAATGGTTTCATTCAGTCATCCAACGTGCACAAACACAAGCCAGTTCATACTGGAGAGAGGCCGTTCACCTGCTCTGTGTGCAGGAAGGGATTCATTCAGTCATCCAAACTGCAGAAACACAAGCAAGTTAACACTGGAGAGAGGCCATTCATCTGCACTGTCTGTGGGAAGGGATTCATTCAGTTATGCAACCTGCAGAAACACAAGCTAGTTCACACTGGAGAGAGGCCAATCACCTGCTCTGTGTGTTGGAACGGATTCATTCAGTCATCCAAACTGCAGAAACACAAGCAAGTTAACACTGGAGAGAGGCCATTCATCTGCACTGTCTGTGGAAAGGGATTCATTCAGTCATGCAACCTGCAGAAACACAAGCAAAATCACACTGGAAAGTGGCTGTTCACCTGCTCTGTGTGTTTTTAAGGGATTAATTCGGTCAACCAACCTGCAGAAACACCGGTTAATTCACACTGGAGAGAGGCCGTTCACCTGCTCTGTGTGTAGGAAGGGATTCATTCAGTCATGAAACTTGCAGAAATACCAGCTAATTCACACTGGAGAGAGGCTGTTCACCTGCTCTGTGTGTAGGAAGGGATTCATTCAGTTATCCATCCTGCAGAAACACAAGCAAGTTCACACTGGATAGAGGCAGTTCACCTGCTCTCTGTGCAGGAAGGGATACATTCAGTCATGCAACATGAAGAAACACAAGGAAGTTCACACTGGAGAGAGGGCATTCACCTGCTCTGTGTGTTGGAACGGATTCATTCAGTCATCCAACCTGCAGAAACACCAGCTAGTTCAAGCTGGAGAGAGGACATTCACCTGCTCTCTGTGTAGGAAGGGATTCACTCAGTCATCCAAACTGCAGAAACACCATCTAGTTAAGATTGGAGTGAGGCCGTTCATCTGCACTGTAAGTGGGAAGGGATTCATTCAATCATGCAACCTGCAGAAACACAAGCCAGTTCCCACTGGTGAGAGGCCGTTCACCTGCTCTGTGTGTTGGAAGGGATTCATTCAGTCAACCAACCTGCAGGAACACCAGCTAGTTCAAACTGGAGAGAGGCCATTCACCTGCTCTCTGTGTGTGGGAATGGATTCACTCTGTCATCCAAACTGCAGAAACACCAGCAAGTTCGCACAGTAGAGAGGCCGTCCTTCTGCTCTGTGTGTTGGAAGGGTTTCATTCAGTCATCCAACGTGCACAAACACAAGCCAGTTCACACTGGAGAGAAGCCGTTCACCTGCTCTGTGTGTAGGAAGGGATTCATTCAGTCATCCTACCTGCAGAAACACAAGCAGGTTCACACTGGAGAGAGGCCGTTCACCTGCTCTCTATGTAGGAAGGGGTTCACTCAGTCATCCAACCTGCAGAAACACCAGCTAGTTCACACTGGAGAGAGGGCATTCACCTGCTCTCTGTGTAGGACGGGATTCAATCAGTCATCCAACGTGCACAATCACAAGCCAGTTCACACTGGAGAGAAGCCGTTCACCTGCTCTGTGTGATGGAAGGGATTCATTCAGTCATCCAAACTGCAGAAACACCAGCAAGTTCACACTGGAGAGAGGCCGTTCACCTGCTCTGTGTGTTGGAAGGGATTCATTCAGTCATCCAAACTGCAGAAACACAAGCAAGTTCACACTGGAGAGAAGCCGTTCACCTGCTCTGTGTGCAAGAAGGGATTCATTCAGTTATCCAACCTGCAGAAACACCAGTTATTACAGACTGGAGAGAGGCCATTCATCTGCACTGTCTGTGGGAAGGGATACATTCAGTCATGCAACCTGCAGAAACACAAGATAGTTCACACTGGAGAGAGGCCAATCACCTGCTCTGTGTGCAGGAAGGGATTCATTCAGTCATCCAAACTGCAGAAACACAAGCAAGTTAACACTGGAGAGAGGCCATTCATCTGCACTGTCTGTGGGAAGGGATTCATTCAGTCACCCAACCTGCAGAAACACAAGCTAGTTCACAGTGGAGAGAGGCCGTTCACCTGCTCTGTGTGTAGAAAGGGATTCATTCAGTCATCCAACCTGCAAACACACCAGCTAGTTCACACTGGAAAGTGGCTGTTCACCTGCTCTGTGTGTTTTTAAGGGATTAATTCGGTCAACCAACCTGCAGAAACACCGGTTAACTCACACTGGAGAGAGGCCGTTCACCTGCTCTGTGTGTAGGAAGGGATTCATTCAGTCATGAAACTAGCAGAAATACCAGCTAATTCAGACTGGAGAGAGGCCGTTCACCTGCTCTTTGTGTAGGAAGGGATTCATTCAGTCATCCATCCTGCAGAAACACAAGCAAGTTCACACTCGATAGAGGCCATTCAACTGCTCTCTGTGTAGAAAGGGATTCACTCAGTCATCCAACCTGCAGAAACACAAGCTAGTTCAAACTGTATAGAGGCCGTTCACCTGCTCTCTTTGTAGGACCGGATTTATTCAGTCATCCAACCTGCAGAAACACCAGCTAGTTAACATTGGAGAGAGGCCATTCACCTGCTCTGTGTGTAGGAAGGGATTCATTCAGTCATGCAAACTGCAGAAACACCAGCTGGTTCACAATGGAGAGAGGTCGTTCACCTGCTCTGTGTGTAGGAAGGGATTCATTCAGTCATGCAAACTGCAGAAACACCAGCTAGTTCACACTGGAGAGAGGCCGTTCACCTGCTCTGTGTGCAGGAAGGGATTCATTCAGTTATCCAACCTGCAGAAACACCAGTTATTTCAGACTGGAGAGAGGCCATTCATCTGCACTGTCTGTGGGAAGGGATTCATTCAGTCACCCAACCTGCAGAAACACCAGCTAGTTCGCACTGGAGAGAGGCAGTTCACCAGCTCTCTGTGTAGGAAGGGATTCATTCAATCATCCAACCTGCAGAAACACCAGTTAGTTCACACTGGAGAGAGGCCGTTCATCTGCACTGTCTGTGGGAAGGGATTCATTCAGTCATGCAACCTGCAGAAACACAAGCAAGTTCACACTGGAGAGAGGCCGTTCACCTGCTCTGTGTGTAGGAAGGGATTCATTCAGTCATCCTACCTGCAGAAACACAAGCAGGTTCACACTGGAGAGAGGCCGTTCACCTGCTCTCTATGTAGGAAGGGGTTCACTCAGTCATCCAACCTGCAGAAACACCAGCTAGTTCACACTGGAGAGAGGCCATTCACCTGCTCTGTGTGTAGGAAGGGATTAATTCAGTCATGCAACCTGCAGAAACAGAAGGTAGTTCACACTGGAGAGAGGGCATTCACCTGCTCTGTGTGTTGGAAGGGATTCATTCAGACATCCAACCTGCAGAAACACAAGGAAATTCACACTGCAGAGAGGCCGTTCACCTCCTCTCTGTGTAGGACGGGATTCATTCAGTCATCCAACCTGCAGAAACACCAGGAAGTTCGCACGGGAGAGAGGCCGTTCACCTGCTCTGTGTGTTGGAAGGGTTTCATTCAGTCATCCAACGTGCACAAACACAAGCCAGTTCACACTGGAGAGAAGCCGTTCACCTGCTCTGTGTGTTGGAAGGGATTCGCTGAGTCATCCAAACTGCAGAAACACAAGCAAGTTAACACTGGAGAGAGGCCATTCATCTGCACTGTCTGTGGGAAGGGATTCACTCAGTCATCCAAACTGCAGAAACACAAGCTAGTTCACACTGGAGAGAGGCCGTTCACCTGCTCTGTGTGTTGGAAGGGATTAATTCAGTCATGCAACCTGCAGAAACAGAAGGTAGTTCACACTGGAGAGAGGGCATTCACCTGCTCTGTGTGTTGGAAGGGATTCATTCAGTCATCCAACCTGCAGAAACACCAGTAAGTTCGCACGGGAGAGAGGCCGTTCGTCTGCTCTGTGTGTTGGAAGAGTTTCATGCAGTCATGCAACGTGCACAAACACAAGCCAGTTCACACTGGAGTGAAGCCATTCACCTGCTCTGTGTGTAGGAAGGGATTCACTCAGTCATCCAAACTGCAGAAACACCATCTAGTTAAGATTGGAGAGAGGCCGTTCACCTGCTCTGTGTGTAGGAAGGGATTCATTCAGTCATCCAACCTGCAGAAACACCAGCAAGTTCGCACTGAAGAGAGGCCGTTCGTCTGTTCTGTGAGTTGGAAGGTTTTCATTCAGTCATTCAACCCGCAGAAACACCAGCTAGTTAACACTGTAGAGAGGCCGTTCACCGGCTCTCTGTGTAGGAAGGGATTCGCTGAGTCATCCAAACTGCAGAAACACAAGCTAGTTCAAACTGGAGAGAGGCTGTTCACCTGCTCTGTGTGCAGGAAGGGATTCATTCAGTCATTCAACCTGCAGCAACACAAGCTAGTTCAAACTGGAGAGAGGCCGTTCACCTGCTCTCTGAGTAGAAAGGGAATCACTCAGTCATCCAAACTGCAGAAACACAAGCAAGTTCACACTGGAGAAAGGCTGTTCACCTGCTCTGTGTGCAGGAAGGGATTCATTCAGTCATTCAACCTGCAGAAACACACGCAAGTTCATACTGGAGTGAGGCCATTTTCCTGCTCTGTGTGTTGGAAGGGATTCATTCAGTCATTCATCCTGCAGAAACACAAACTAGTTTACGCTGGAGAGAGGCAGTTCACCAGCTCTCTGTGCAGGAAGGGATTCATTCAATCATCCAACCTGCAGAAACACAAGCAGGTTCACACTGGAGAGAGGCCGTTCACCTGCTCTCTATGTAGGAAGGGGTTCACTCAGTCATCCAACCTGCAGAAACACCAGCTAGTTCACACTGGAGAGAGGCCATTCAACTGCTCTCTGTGTAGGACGGGATTCATTTAGTCATCCAACCAGCAGAAACACCAGCAAGTTCGCACGGGAGAGAGGCCGTTCGTCTGCTCTGTGTGTTGGAAGGGTTTCATTCAGTCATCCAACGTGCACAAACACAAGCCAGTTCACACTGGAGAGAAGCCGTTCACCTGCTCTGTGTGCAGGAAGGGATTCATTCAGTCATCCAAACTGCAGAAACACAAGCAAGTTAACACTGGAGAGAGACCAATCACCTGCTCTGTGTGTTGGAACGGATTCATTCAGTCATCCAAACTGCAGAAACACAAGCAAGTTAACACTGGAGAGAGGCCATTCATCTGCACTGTCTGTGGGAAGGGATTGATTCAGTCATGCAACCTGCAGAAACTCAAGCAAGATCACACTGGAAAGTGGCTGTTCACCTGCTCTGTGTGTTTTTAAGGGATTAATTCGGTCAACCAACCTGCAGAAACACCGGTTAATTCACACTGGAGAGAGGCTGTTAACCTGCTCTGTGTGTAGGAAGGGATTCATTCAGTTATCCATCCTGCAGAAACACAAGCAAGTTCACACTGGATAGAGGCAGTTCACCTGCTCTCTGTGCAGGAAGGGATACATTCAGTCATGCAACATGAAGAAACACAAGTAAGTTCACACTGGAGAGAGGGCATTCACCTGCTCTGTGTGTTGGAAGGGATTCATTCAGTCATCCAACCTGCAGAAACACCAGCTAGTTCAAGCTGGAGAGAGGACATTCACCTGCTCTCTGTGTAGGAAGGGATTCACTCAGTCATCCAAACTGCAGAAACACCATCTAGTTAAGATTGGAGTGAGGCCGTTCATCTGCACTGTATGTGGGAAGGGATTCATTCAATCATGCAACCTGCAGAAACACAAGCAAGTTCACACTGGAGAGAGGCCGTTCACCTGCTCTGTGTGTAGGAAGGGAATCATTCAGTCATCCTACCTGCAGAAACACAAGCAGGTTCACACTGGAGAGAGGCCGTTCACCTGCTCTCTATGTAGGAAGGGGTTCACTCAGTCATCCAACCTGCAGAAACACCAGCTATTTCACACTGGAGAGAGGCCATTCACCTGCTCTGTGTGTAGGAAGGGATTAATTCAGTCATGCAACCTGCAGAAACAGAAGGTAGTTCACACTGGAGAGAGGGCATTCACCTGCTCTATGTGTTGGAAGGGATTCATTCAGACATCCAACCTGCAGAAACACAAGGAAATTCACACTGCAGAGAGGCCGTTCACCTCCTCACTGTGTAGGACGGGATTCATTCAGTCATCCAACCTGCAGAAACACCAGCAAGTTCGCACGGGAGAGAGGCCGTTCGTCTGCTCTGTGTGTTGGAAGGGTTTCATTCAGTCATCCAACGTGCACAAACACAAGCCAGTTCACACTGGAGAGAAGCCGTTCACCTGCTCTGTGTGTTGGAAGGGATTCATTCAGTCATCCAAACTGCAGAAACACCAGCAAGTTCACACTGGAGAGAAGCCGTTCATCTGCTCTGTGTGTTGGAAGGGATTCATTCAGTCATCCAAACTGCAGAAACACAAGCAAGTTCACACTGGAGAGAAGCCGTTCACCTGTGCTGTGTGCAGGAAGGGATTCATTCAGTTATCCAACCTGCAGAAACACCAGTTATTTCAGACTGGAGAGAGGACATTCATCTGCACTGTCTGTGGGAAGGGATTCACTCAGTCATCCAAACTGCAGAAACACCAGCAAGTTCACACAGGAGAGAGGCCGTTCACCTGCTCTCTGTGTAGGAAGGGATTCACTCAGTCATCCAAACTGCAGAAACACAAGCAAATTCAAACTGCAGAGAGGCCGTTCACCTGCTCTCTGTGTAGGACGGGATTCATTCAGTCATCCAACCTGCAGAAACACCAGTAAGTTCGCACGGGAGAGAGGCCGTTCGTCTGCTCTGTGTGTTGGAAGGGTTTCATGCAGTCATGCAACGTGCACAAACACAAGCCAGTTCACACTGGAGTGAAGCCATTCACCTGCTCTGTGTGTAGGAAGGGATTCACTCAGTCATCCAAACTGCAGAAACACCATCTAGTTAAGATTGGAGAGAGGCCGTTCACCTGCTCTGTGTGTAGGAAGGGATTCATTCAGTCATCCAACCTGCAGAAACACCAGCAAGTTCGCACTGAAGAGAGGCCGTTCGTCTGTTCTGTGAGTTGGAAGGTTTTCATTCAGTCATTCAACCCGCAGAAACACCAGCTAGTTAACACTGTAGAGAGGCCGTTCACCGGCTCTCTGTGTAGGAAGGGATTCGCTGAGTCATCCAAACTGCAGAAACACAAGCAAATTCAAACTGGAGAGAGGCCGTTCACCTGCTCTCTGAGTAGAAAGGGAATCACTCAGTCATCCAAACTGCAGAAACACAAGCAAGTTCACACTGGAGAAAGGCTGTTCACCTGCTCTGTGTGCAGGAAGGGATTCATTCAGTCATTCAACCTGCAGAAACACACGCAAGTTCATACTGGAGTGAGGCCATTTTCCTGCTCTGTGTGTTGGAAGGGATTCATTCAGTCATTCATCCTGCAGAAACACAAACTAGTTTACGCTGGAGAGAGGCAGTTCACCAGCTCTCTGTGCAGGAAGGGATTCATTCAATCATCCAACCTGCAGAAACACCTGTTAGTTCACACTGGAGAGAGGCCGTTCACCTGCTCTGTGTGTAGGAAGGGATTCATTCAGTCATCCTACCTGCTGAAACACAAGCAGGTTCACACTGGAGAGAGGCCGTTCACCTGCTCTCTGTGTAGGACGGGATTCATTCAGTCATCCAACCAGCAGAAACACCAGCAAGTTCGCACGGGAGAGAGGCCGTTCGTCTGCTCTGTGTGTTGGAAGGGTTTCATTCAGTCATCCAACGTGCACAAACACAAGCCAGTTCACACTGGAGAGAAGCCGTTCTCCTGCTCTGTGTGCAGGAAGGGATTCATTCAGTCATCCAAACTGCAGAAACACAAGCAAGTTAACACTGGAGAGAGGCCATTCATCTGCACTGTCTGTGGGAAGGGATTGATTCAGTCATGCAACCTGCAGAAACTCAAGCAAGATCACACTGGAAAGTGGCTGTTCACCTGCTCTGTGTGTTTTTAAGGGATTAATTCGGTCAACCAACCTGCAGAAACACCGGTTAATTCACACTGGAGAGAGGCCGTTCACCTGCTCTGTGTCTAGGAAGGGATTCATTCAGTCATGAAACTTGCAGAAATACCAGCTAATTCACACTGGAGTGAAGCCATTCACCTGCTCTGTGTGTAGGAAGGGATTCACTCAGTCATCCAAACTGCAGAAACACCATCTAGTTAAGATTGGAGAGAGGCCGTTCACCTGCTCTGTGTGTAGGAAGGGATTCATTCAGTCATCCAACCTGCAGAAACACCAGCAAGTTCGCACTGAAGAGAGGCCGTTCGTCTGTTCTGTGAGTTGGAAGGTTTTCATTCAGTCATTCAACCCGCAGAAACACCAGCTAGTTAACACTGTAGAGAGGCCGTTCACCGGCTCTCTGTGTAGGAAGGGATTCGCTGAGTCATCCAAACTGCAGAAACACAAGCAAATTCAAACTGGAGAGAGGCTGTTCACCTGCTCTCTGAGTAGAAAGGGAATCACTCAGTCATCCAAACTGCAGAAACACAAGCAAGTTCACACTGGAGAAAGGCTGTTCACCTGCTCTGTGTGCAGGAAGGGATTCATTCAGTCATTCAACCTGCAGAAACACACGCAAGTTCATACTGGAGTGAGGCCATTTTCCTGCTCTGTGTGTTGGAAGGGATTCATTCAGTCATTCATCCTGCAGAAACACAAACTAGTTTACGCTGGAGAGAGGCAGTTCACCAGCTCTCTGTGCAGGAAGGGATTCATTCAATCATCCAACCTGCAGAAACACCTGTTAGTTCACACTGGAGAGAGGCCGTTCACCTGCTCTGTGTGTAGGAAGGGATTCATTCAGTCATCCTACCTGCTGAAACACAAGCAGGTTCACACTGGAGAGAGGCCGTTCACCTGCTCTCTGTGTAGGACGGGATTCATTCAGTCATCCAACCAGCAGAAACACCAGCAAGTTCGCACGGGAGAGAGGCCGTTCGTCTGCTCTGTGTGTTGGAAGGGTTTCATTCAGTCATCCAACGTGCACAAACACAAGCCAGTTCACACTGGAGAGAAGCCGTTCACCTGCTCTGTGTGCAGGAAGGGATTCATTCAGTCATCCAAACTGCAGAAACACAAGCAAGTTAACACTGGAGAGAGGCCATTCATCTGCACTGTCTGTGGGAAGGGATTGATTCAGTCATGCAACCTGCAGAAACTCAAGCAAGATCACACTGGAAAGTGGCTGTTCACCTGCTCTGTGTGTTTTTAAGGGATTAATTCGGTCAACCAACCTGCAGAAACACCGGTTAATTCACACTGGAGAGAGGCCGTTCACCTGCTCTGTGTCTAGGAAGGGATTCATTCAGTCATGAAACTTGCAGAAATACCAGCTAATTCACACTGGAGAGAGGCTGTTCACCTGCTCTGTGTGTAGGAAGGGATTCATTCAGTTATCCATCCTGCAGAAACACAAGCAAGTTCACACTGGATAGAGGCAGTTCACCTGCTCTCTGTGCAGGAAGGGATACATTCAGTCATGCAACATGAAGAAACACAAGTAAGTTCACACTGGAGAGAGGGCATTCACCTGCTCTGTGTGTTGGAAGGGATTCATTCAGTCATCCAACCTGCAGAAACACCAGCTAGTTCAAGCTGGAGAGAGGACATTCACCTGCTCTCTGTGTAGGAAGGGATTCACTCAGTCATCCAAACTGCAGAAACACCATCTAGTTAAGATTGGAGTGAGGCCGTTCATCTGCACTGTATGTGGGAAGGGATTCATTCAATCATGCAACCTGCAGAAACACAAGCAAGTTCACACTGGAGAGAGGCCGTTCACCTGCTCTGTGTGTAGGAAGGGAATCATTCAGTCATCCTACCTGCAGAAACACAAGCAGGTTCACACTGGAGAGAGGCCGTTCACCTGCTCTCTATGTAGGAAGGGGTTCACTCAGTCATCCAACCTGCAGAAACACCAGCTATTTCACACTGGAGAGAGGCCATTCACCTGCTCTGTGTGTAGGAAGGGATTAATTCAGTCATGCAACCTGCAGAAACAGAAGGTAGTTCACACTGGAGAGAGGGCAGTCACCTGCTCTATGTGTTGGAAGGGATTCATTCAGACATCCAACCTGCAGAAACACAAGGAAATTCACACTGCAGAGAGGCCGTTCACCTCCTCACTGTGTAGGACGGGATTCATTCAGTCATCCAACCTGCAGAAACACCAGCAAGTTCGCACGGCAGAGAGGCCGTTCGTCTGCTCTGTGTGTTGGAAGGGTTTCATTCAGTCATCCAACGTGCACAAACACAAGCCAGTTCACACTGGAGAGAAGCCGTTCACCTGCTCTGTGTGTTGGAAGGGATTCATTCAGTCATCCAAACTGCAGAAACACCAGCAAGTTCACACTGGAGAGAAGCCGTTCATCTGCTCTGTGTGTTGGAAGGGATTCATTCAGTCATCCAAACTGCAGAAACACAAGCAAGTTCACACTGGAGAGAAGCCATTCACCTGTGCTGTGTGCAGGAAGGGATTCATTCAGTTATCCAACCTGCAGAAACACCAGTTATTTCAGACTGGAGAGAGGACATTCATCTGCACTGTCTGTGGGAAGGGATTCACTCAGTCATCCAAACTGCAGAAACACCAGCAAGTTCACACAGGAGAGAGGCCGTTCACCTGCTCTCTGTGTAGGAAGGGATTCACTCAGTCATCCAAACTGCAGAAACACAAGCAAATTCAAACTGCAGAGAGGCCGTTCACCTGCTCTCTGTGTAGGAAGGGTTTCGCTGAGTCATCCAACCTGCAGCAACACAAGCTAGTTCAAACTGGAGAGAGGCCGTTCACCTGCTCTCTGAGTAGAAAGGGATTCACTCAGTCATCCAAACTGCAGAAACACAAGCAAGTTCACACTGGAGAGAGGCTGTTCACCTGCTCTGTGTGCAGGAAGGGATTCATTCAGTCATTCAACCTGCAGAAACACACGCAAGTTCATACTGGAGTGAGGCCATTTTCCTGCTCTGTGTGTTGGAAGGGATTCATTCAGTCATTCATCCTGCAGAAACAGAAACTAGTTTACGCTGGAGAGAGGCAGTTCACCAGCTCTCTGTGCAGGAAGGGATTCATTCAATCATCCAACCTGCAGAAACACCAGTTAGTTCACACTGGAGAGAGGCCGTTCACCTGCTCCGTGTGTAGGAAGGGATTCATTCAGTCATCCTACCTGCAGAAACACAAGCAGGTTCACACTGGAGAGAGGCCGTTCACCTGCTCTCTATGTAGGAAGGGGTTCACTCAGTCATCCAACCTGCAGAAACACCAGCTAGTTCACACTGGAGAGAGGCCATTCAACTGCTCTCTGTGTAGGAAGGGATTCATTCAGTCATCCAACCAGCAGAAACACCAGCAAGTTCGCACGGGAGAGAGGCCGTTCGTCTGCTCTGTGTGTTGGAAGGGATTAATTCAGTCATGCAACCTGCAGAAACAGAAGGTAGTTCACACTGGAGACAGGGCATTCACCTGCTCTGTGTGTTGGAAGGGATTCATTCAGTCATCCAACCTGCAGAAACACAAGGAAATTCACACTGCAGAGCGGCCGTTCACCTGCTCTCTGTGTAGGACGGGATTCATTCAGTCATCCAACCTGCAGAAACACCAGTAAGTTCGCACGGGAGAGAGGCCGTTCGTCTGCTCTGTGTGTTGGAAGGGTTTCATGCAGTCATCCAACGTGCACAAACACAAGCCAGTTCACACTGGAGTGAAGCCATTCACCTGCTCTGTGTGTAGGAAGGGATTCACTCAGTCATCCAAACTGCAGAAACACCATCTAGTTAAGGTTGGAGAGAGGCCGTTCACCTGCTCTGTGTGTAGGAAGGGATTCATTCAGTCATCCAACCTGCAGAAACACCAGCAAGTTCGCACTGCAGAGAGGCCGTTCGTTTGTTCTGTGAGTTGGAAGGGTTTCATTCAGTCATTCAACCCGCAGAAACACCAGCTAGTTAACACTGGAGAGAGGCCGTTCACCTGCTCTCTGTGTAGGAAGGGATTCACTCAGTCATCCAAACTGCAGAAACACAAGCAAATTCAAACTGCAGAGAGGCCGTTCACCTGCTCTCTGTGTAGGAAGGGTTTCGCTGAATCATCCAACCTGCAGCAACACAAGCTCGTTCAAACTGGACAGAGGCTGTTCACCTGCTCTGTGTGTAGGAAGGGATTCATTCAGTCATGAAACTTGCAGAAATACCAGCTAATTCACACTGCAGAGAGGCTGTTCACCTGCTCTGTGTGCAGGAATGGATTCATTCAGTCATTCAACCTGCAGAAACACACGCAAGTTCATACTGGAGTGAGGCCATTTTCCTGCTCTGTGTGTTGGAAGGGATTCATTCAGTCATCCTACCTGCAGAAACACAAGCAGGTTCACACTGGAGAGAGGCCGTTCACCTGCTCTCTATGTAGGAAGGGGTTCACTCAGTCATCCAACCTGCAGAAACACCAGCTAGTTCACACTGGAGAGAGGCCATTCACCTGCTCTCTGTGTAGGACGGGATTCATTCAGTCATCCAACCAGCAGAAACACCAGCAAGTTCGCACGGGAGAGAGGCCGTTCGTCTGCTCTGTGTGTTGGAAGGGTTTCATTCAGTCATCCAACGTGCACAAACACAAGCCAGTTCACACTGGAGAGAGGCCGTTCACCTGCTCTGTGTGCAGGAAGGGATTCATTCAGTCATCCAAACTGCAGAAACACAAGCAAGTTAACACTGGAGAGAGGCCATTCATCTGCACTGTCTGTGGGAAGGGATTCATTCAGTTATGCAACCTGCAGAAACACAAGCTAGTTCACACTGGAGAGAGGCCAATCATCTGCTCTGTGTGTTGGAACGGATTCATTCAGTCATCCAAACTGCAGAAACACAAGCAAGTTAACACTGGAGAGAGGCCATTCATCTGCACTGTCTGTGGAAAGGGATTCATTCAGTCATGCAACCTGCAGAAACACAAGCAAAATCACACTGGAAAGTGGCTGTTCACCTGCTCTGTGTGTTTTTAAGGGATTAATTCGGTCAACCAACCTGCAGAAACACCGGTTAATTCACACTGGAGAGAGGCCGTTCACCTGCTCTGTGTGTAGGAAGGGATTCATTCAGTCATGAAACTTGCAGAAATACCAGCTAATTCACACTGGAGAGAGGCTGTTCACCTGCTCTGTGTGTAGGAAGGGATTCATTCAGTTATCCATCCTGCAGAAACACAAGCAAGTTCACACTGGATAGAGGCAGTTCACCTGCTCTCTGTGCAGGAAGGGATACATTCAGTCATGCAACATGAAGAAACACAAGGAAGTTCACACTGGAGAGAGGGCATTCACCTGCTCTGTGTTTTGGATCGGATTCATTCAGTCATCCAACCTGCAGAAACACCAGCTAGTTCAAGCTGGAGAGAGGACATTCACCTGCTCTCTGTGTAGGAAGGGATTCACTCAGTCATCCAAACTGCAGAAACACCATCTAGTTAAGATTGGAGTGAGGCCGTTCATCTGCACTGTAAGTGGGAAGGGATTCATTCAATCATGCAACCTGCAGAAACACAAGCCAGTTCCCACTGGTGAGAGGCCGTTCACCTGCTCTGTGTGTTGGAAGGGATTCATTCAGTCAACCAACCTGCAGGAACACCAGCTAGTTCAAACTGGAGAGAGGCCGTTCACCTGCTCTCTGTGTGTGGGAATGGATTCACTCTGTCATCCAAACTGCAGAAACACCAGCTATTTAACACTGGATAGAGGCCGTTCACCTGCTCTGTGTGTAGGAAGGGATTCATTCAGTCATCCAACCTGCAGAAACACCAGCAAGTTCGCACTGAAAAGAGGCCGTTTGTCTGCTCTGTGTGTTGGAAGGGTTTCATTCAGTCATTCAACCCGCAGAAACACCAGCTAGTTAACACTGGAGAGAAGGCATTCACCTGCTCTCTGTGTAGGAAGGGATTCGCTGAGTCATCCAACCTGCAGAAAAACAAGCTAGTTCAAACTGGAGAGAGGCCATTCACCTGCTCTCTGAGTAGAAAGGGATTCACTCAGTCATCCAAACTACAGAAACACAAGCAAGTTCACACTGGAGAGAGGCTGTTCACCTGCTCTGTGTGCAGGAAGGGATTCATTCAGTCATCCAACCTGCAGAAACACAAGGAAATTCACACTGCAGAGAGGCCGTTCACCTGCTCTCCGTGTAGGACGGGATTCATTCAGTCATCCAACCTGCAGAAACACAAGGAAATTCACACTGCAGTGAGGCCGTTCACCTGCTCTCTGTGTAGGACGGGATTCATTCAGTCATGCAATTTGCAGAAACACCAGCAAGTTCGCACAGTAGAGAGGCCGTCCTTCTGCTCTGTGTGTTGGAAGGGTTTCATTCAGTCATCCAACGTGCACAAACACAAGCCAGTTCACACTGGAGAGAAGCCGTTCACCTGCTCTGTGTGTAGGAAGGGATTCATTCAGTCATCCTACCTGCAGAAACACAAGCAGGTTCACACTGGAGAGAGGCCGTTCACCTGCTCTCTATGTAGGAAGGGGTTCAATCAGTCATCCAACCTGCAGAAACACCAGCTAGTTCACACTGGAGAGAGGGCATTCACCTGCTCTCTGTGTAGGACGGGATTCATTCAGTCATCCAACGTGCACAAACACAAGCCAGTTCACACTGGAGAGAAGCCGTTCACCTGCTCTGTGTGATGGAAGGGATTCATTCAGTCATCCAAACTGCAGAAACACCAGCAAGTTCACACTGGAGAGAAGCCGTTCACCTGCTCTGTGTGTTGGAAGGGATTCATTCAGTCATCCAAACTGCAGAAACACAAGCAAGTTCACACTGGAGAGAAGCCGTTCACCTGCTCTGTGTGCAAGAAGGGATTCATTCAGTTATCCAACCTGCAGAAACACCAGTTATTACAGACTGGAGAGAGGCCATTCATCTGCACTGTCTGTGGGAAGGGATACATTCAGTCATGCAACCTGCAGAAACACAAGATAGTTCACACTGGAGAGAGGCCAATCACCTGCTCTGTGTGCAGGAAGGGATTCATTCAGTCATCCAAACTGCAGAAACACAAGCAAGTTAACACTGGAGAGAGGCCATTCATCTGCACTGTCTGTGGGAAGGGATTCATTCAGTCACCCAACCTGCAGAAACACAAGCTAGTTCACACTGGAGAGAGGCCGTCCACCTGCTCTGTGTGTAGAACGGGATTCATTCAGTCATCCAACGTGCAAACACACCAGCTAGTTCACACTGGAAAGTGGCTGTTCACCTGCTCTGTGTGTTTTTAAGGTATTAATTCGGTCAACCAACCTGCAGAAACACCGGTTAATTCACACTGGAGAGAGGCCGTTCACCTGCTCTGTGTGTAGGAAGGGATTCATTCAGTCATGAAACTAGCAGAAATACCAGCTAATTCAGACTGGAGAGAGGCCGTTCACCTGCTCTTTGTGTAGGAAGGGATTCATTCAGTCATCCATCCTGCAGAAACACAAGCAAGTTCACACTCGATAGAGGCCATTCAACTGCTCTCTGTGTAGAAAGGGATTCACTCAGTCATCCAACCTGCAGAAACACAAGCTAGTTCAAACTGTATAGAGGCCGTTCACCTGCTCTCTTTGTAGGACGGGATTTATTCAGTCATCCAACCTGCAGAAACACCAGCTAGTTAACATTGGAGAGAGGCCATTCACCTGCTCTGTGTGTAGGAAGGGATTCATTCAGTCATGCAAACTGCAGAAACACCAGCTGGTTCACAATGGAGAGAGGTCGTTCACCTGCTCTGTGTGTAGGAAGGGATTCATTCAGTCATGCAAACTGCAGAAACACCAGCTAGTTCACACTGGAGAGAGGCCGTTCACCTGCTCTGTGTAGGAAGTGATTCATTCAGTCATGCAACCTGCAGAAATACAAGCCAGTTCGCACTGGAGAGAAGCCGTTCACCTGCTCTGTGAGTTGGAAGGGATTCATTCAGTCATCCATCCTGCAGAAACACCAGCTAGTTCAAACTGGAGAGAGGCCGTTCACCTGCTCTCTGTGTGTGGGAATGGATTCACTCTGTCATCCAAACTGCAGAAACACCAGCTATTTAACACTGGAGAGAGGGCATTCACCTGCTCTCTGTGTAGGAAGGGATTCGCTGAGTCATCCAACCTGCAGAAACACAAGCTAGTTCAAACTGGAGAGAGGCCATTCACCTGCTCTCTGAGTAGAAAGGGATTCACTCAGTCATCCAAACTACAGAAACACAAGCAAGTTCACACTGGAGAGAGGCTGTTCACATGCTCTGTGTGCAGGAAGGGATTCATTCAGTCATCCAACCTGCAGAAACACAAGGAAATTCACACTGCAGAGAGGCCGTTCACCTGCTCTCCGTGTAGGACGGGATTCATTCAGTCATCCAACCTGCAGAAACACAAGGAAATTCACACTGCAGTGAGGCCGTTCACCTGCTCTCTGTGTAGGACGGGATTCATTCAGTCATGCAACTTGCAGAAACACCAGCAAGTTCGCACAGTAGAGAGGCCGTCCTTCTGCTCTGTGTGTTGGAAGGGTTTCATTCAGTCATCCAACGTGCACAAACACAAGCCAGTTCACACTGGAGAGAAGCCGTTCACCTGCTCTGTGTGTAGGAAGGGATTCATTCAGTCATCCTACCTGCAGAAACACAAGCAGGTTCACACTGGAGAGAGGCCGTTCACCTGCTCTCTATGTAGGAAGGGGTTCAATCAGTCATCCAACCTGCAGAAACACCAGCTAGTTCACACTGGAGAGAGGGCATTCACCTGCTCTCTGTGTAGGACGGGATTCATTCAGTCATCCAACGTGCACAAACACAAGCCAGTTCACACTGGAGAGAAGCCGTTCACCTGCTCTGTGTGATGGAAGGGATTCATTCAGTCATCCAAACTGCAGAAACACCAGCAAGTTCACACTGGAGAGAAGCCATTCATCTGCACTGTCTGTGGGAAGGGATACATTCAGTCATGCAACCTGCAGAAACACAAGCTAGTTCACACTGGAGAGAGGCCGTTCACCTGCTCTGTGTGTAGGAAGGGATTCATTCAGTCATCCAAACTGCAGAAACACAAGCAAGTTCACACTGGAGAGAGGCCGTCCGCCTGCTCTGTGTGTAGAACGGGATTCATTCAGTCATCCAACCTGCAAACACACCAGCTAGTTCACACTGGAAAGTGGCTGTTCACCTGCTCTGTGTGTTTTTAAGGGATTAATTCGGTCAACCAACCTGCAGAAACACCGGTTAATTCACACTGGAGAGAGGCCGTTCACCTGCTCTGTGTGTAGGAAGGGATTCATTCAGTCATGAAACTAGCAGAAATACCAGCTAATTCAGACTGGAGAGAGGCCGTTCACCTGCTCTTTGTGTAGGAAGGGATTCATTCAGTAATCCATTCTGCAGAAACACAAGCAAGTTCACACTCGATAGAGGCCATTCAACTGCTCTCTGTGTAGAAAGGGATTCACTCAGTCATCCAACCTGCAGAAACACAAGCTAGTTCAAACTGTATAGAGGCCGTTCACCTGCTCTCTTTGTAGGACGGGATTTATTCAGTCATCCAACCTGCAGAAACACCAGCTAGTTAACATTGGAGAGAGGCCATTCACCTGCTCTGTGTGTAGGAAGGGATTCATTCAGTCATGCAAACTGCAGAAACACCAGCTGGTTCACAATGGAGAGAGGTCGTTCACCTGCTCTGTGTGTAGGAAGGGATTCATTCAGTCATGCAAACTGCAGAAACACCAGCTAGTTCACACTGGAGAGAGGCCGTTCACCTGCTCTGTGTAGGAAGGGATTCATTCAGTCATGCAACCTGCAGAAATACAAGCCAGTTCGCACTGGAGAGAAGCCGTTCACCTGCTCTGTGAGTTGGAAGGGATTCATTCAGTCATCCATCCTGCAGAAACACAAGCAAGTTCATACTGGAGTGAGGCCATTTTCCAGCTCTGTGTGTTGGAAGGGATTCATTCAGTCATCCAACCTGCAGAAACACCAGCTAGTTCACACTGGAGAGGCCATTCATCTGCACTGTCTGTAGGAAGGGATTCATTCAGTCATGCAACCTGCAGAAACACAAGCTCGGTCAAACTGGAGAGAGGCCGTCCACCTGCTCTCTGTGTAGGACGGAATTCATTCAGTTATCCAACCTGCAGACACACCAGCTAGTTCACACTGGAGAGAGGCCGTTCACCTGCTCTGTGTGTTGGAAGGGATTCATTCAGTCATCCAACCTGCAGAAACACAAGCTCGTTCAAACTGGAGAGAGGCCGTCCACCTGCTCTCTGTGTAGGACGGGATTCATTCAGTTTTCCAACCTGCAGACACACCAGCTAGTTCACACTGGAGAGAAGCTGTTCCCCTGCTCTGTGTGTTGGAATGGATTCATTCAGTCATACAAACTGCAGAAACACCAGCAAGTTCACACTGGAGAGAGGGTATTCATCTGCTCTGTGTGTGGGAAAGGATTCATTCAGTCATCCAACCTGCAGAAACACAAGCAAGTTCACACTGGAAAGTGGCTGTTCACCTGCTCTGTGTGTTTTTAAGGGATTAATTTGGTCAACCAACCTGCAGAAACACCAGTTAGTTCACACTGGAGAGAGGCCGTTCACCTGCTCTGTGTGTAGGAAGGGATTCATTCAGTCATCCATCCTGCAGAAACACAAGCAAGTTCACACTCGATAGAGGCCATTCAACTGCTCTCTGTGTAGAAAGGGATTCATTCAGTCATCCTACATGCAGAAACACAAGCAGGTTCACACTGGAGAGAGGCCGTTCACCTGCTCTGTGTGTAGGAAGGGATTCATTCAGTCATGCAAACTGCAGAAACACCAGCTGGTTCACAATGGAGAGAGGCCGTTCACCTGCTCTCTATGTAGGAAGGGGTTCACTCAGTCATTCAACCTGCAGAAACACCAGCTAGTTCACACTGGAGAGAGGCCATTCACCTGCTCTCTGTGTAGGACGGGATTCATTCAGTCATCCAACCAGCAGAAACACCAGCAAGTTCGCACGGGAGAGAGGCCGTTCGTCTGCTCTGTGTGTTGGAAGGGTTTCATTCAGTCATCCAACGTGCACAAACACAAGCCAGTTCACACTGGAGAGAGGCCGTTCACCTGCTCTGTGTGCAGGAAGGGATTCATTCAGTCTTCCAAACTGCAGAAACACAAGCAAGTTAACACTGGAGAGAGGCCATTCATCTGCACTGTCTGTGGGAAGGGATTCATTCAGTCATGCAACCTGCAGAAACACAAGCAAAATCACACTGGAAAGTGGCTGTTCACCTGCTCTGTGTGTTTTTAAGGGATTAATTCGGTCAACCAACCTGCAGAAACACCGGTTAATTCACACTGGAGAGAGGCCGTTCACCTGCTCTGTGTGTAGGAAGGGATTCATTCAGTCATGAAACTTGCAGAAATACCAGCTAATTCACACTGGAGAGAGGCTGTTCACCTGCTCTGTGTGTAGGAAGGGATTCATTCAGTTATCCATCCTGCAGAAACACAAGCAAGTTCACACTGGATAGAGGCAGTTCACCTGCTCTCTGTGCAGGAAGGGATACATTCAGTCATGCAACATGAAGAAACACAAGGAAGTTCACACTGGAGAGAGGGCATTCACCTGCTCTGTGTGTTGGAACGGATTCATTCAGTCATCCAACCTGCAGAAACACCAGCTAGTTCAAGCTGGAGAGAGGACATTCACCTGCTCTCTGTGTAGGAAGGGATTCACTCAGTCATCCAAACTGCAGAAACACCATCTAGTTAAGATTGGAGTGAGGCCGTTCATCTGCACTGTATGTGGGAAGGGATTCATTCAATCATGCAACCTGCAGAAACACAAGCCAGTTCCCACTGGTGAGAGGCCGTTCACCTGCTCTGTGTGTTGGAAGGGATTCATTCAGTCAACCAACCTGCAGGAACACCAGCTAGTTCAAACTGGAGAGAGGCCGTTCACCTGCTCTCTGTGTGTGGGAATGGATACAATCTGTCATCCAAACTGCAGAAACACCAGCTATTTAACACTGGATAGAGGCCGTTCACCTGCTCTGTGTGTAGGAAGGGATTCATTCAGTCATCCAACCTGCAGAAACACCAGCAAGTTCGCACTGAAAAGAGGCCGTTTGTCTGCTCTGTGTGTTGGAAGGGTTTCATTCAGTCATTCAACCCGCAGAAACACCAGCTAGTTAACACTGGAGAGAGGGCATTCACCTGCTCTCTGTGTAGGAAGGGATTCGCTGAGTCATCCAACCTGCAGAAACACAAGCTAGTTCAAACTGGAGAGAGGCCATTCACCTGCTCTCTGAGTAGAAAGGGATTCACTCAGTCATCCAAACTACAGAAACACAAGCAAGTTCACACCGGAGAGAGGCTGTTCACCTGCTCTGTGTGCAGGAAGGGATTCATTCAGTCATCCAACCTGCAGAAACACAAGGAAATTCACACTGCAGAGAGGCCGTTCACCTGCTCTCCGTGTAGGACGGGATTCATTCAGTCATCCAACCTGCAGAAACACAAGGAAATTCACACTGCAGTGAGGCCGTTCACCTGCTCTCTGTGTAGGATGGGATTCATTCAGTCATGCAACCTGCAGAAACACCAGCAAGTTCGCACAGTAGAGAGGCCGTCCTTCTGCTCTGTGTGTTGGAAGGGTTTCATTCAGTCATCCAACGTGCACAAACACAAGCCAGTTCACACTGGAGAGAAGCCGT
This sequence comes from Hemitrygon akajei, assembly GCF_048418815.1. Classification (NCBI taxonomy): domain Eukaryota; kingdom Metazoa; phylum Chordata; class Chondrichthyes; order Myliobatiformes; family Dasyatidae; genus Hemitrygon; species Hemitrygon akajei. Next base: position 21,776,530 of record NC_133148.1, on the reverse strand, counting down.
TCACCTGCTCTGTGTGTAGGAAGGGATTCATTCAGTCATCCTAACTGCAGAAACACAAGCAGGTTCACACTGGAGAGAGGCCGTTCACCCTCTCTGTATGTAGGAAGGGGTTCACTCAGTCATCCAACCTGCAGAAACACCAGCTAGTTCACACTGGAGAGAGGGCATTCACCTGCTCTCTGTGTAGGACGGGATTCATTCAGTCATCCAACGTGCACAAACACAAGCCAGTTCACACTGGAGAGAAGCCGTTCACCTGCTCTGTGTGATGGAAGGGATTCATTCAGTCATCCAAACTGCAGAAACACCAGCAAGTTCACACTGGAGAGAAGCCGTTCACCTGCTCTGTGTGTTGGAAGGGATTCATTCAGTCATCCAAACTGCAGAAACACAAGCAAGTTCACACTGGAGAGAAGCCGTTCACCTGCTCTGTGTGCAAGAAGGGATTCATTCAGTTATCCAACCTGCAGAAACACCAGTTATTACAGACTGGAGAGAGGCCATTCATCTGCACTGTCTGTGGGAAGGGATACATTCAGTCATGCAACCTGCAGAAACACAAGATAGTTCACACTGGAGAGAGGCCAATCACCTGCTCTGTGTGCAGGAAGGGATTCATTCAGTCATCCAAACTGCAGAAACACAAGCAAGTTAACACTGGAGAGAGGCCATTCATCTGCACTGTCTGTGGGAAGGGATTCATTCAGTCACCCAACCTGCAGAAACACAAGCTAGTTCACACTGGAGAGAGGCCGTTCACCTGCTCTGTGTGTAGGAAGGGTTTCATTCAGTCATCCAACGTGCACAAACACAAGCCAGTTCACACTGGAGAGAAGCCGTTCACCTGCTCTGTGTGTAGAACGGGATTCATTCAGTCATCCAACCTGCAAACACACCAGCTAGTTCACACTGGAAAGTGGCTGTTCACCTGCTCTGTGTGTTTTTAAGGGATTAATTAGGTCAACCAACCTGCAGAAACACCGGTTAATTCACACTGCAGAGAGGCCGTTCACCTGCTCTGTGTGTAGGAAGGGATTCATTCAGTCATGAAACTAGCAGAAATACCAGCTAATTCAGACTGGAGAGAGGCCGTTCACCTGCTCTTTGTGTAGGAAGGGATTCATTCAGTCATCCATCCTGCAGAAACACAAGCAAGTTCACACTCGATAGAGGCCATTCAACTGCTCTCTGTGTAGAAAGGGATTCACTCAGTCATCCAACCTGCAGAAACACAAGCTAGTTCAAACTGTATAGAGGCCGTTCACCTGCTCTCTTTGTAGGACGGGATTTATTCAGTCATCCAACCTGCAGAAACACCAGCTAGTTAACATTGGAGAGAGGCCATTCACCTGCTCTGTGTGTAGGAAGGGATTCATTCAGTCATGCAAACTGCAGAAACACCAGCTGGTTCACAATGGAGAGAGGTCGTTCACCTGCTCTGTGTGTAGGAAGGGATTCATTCAGTCATGCAAACTGCAGAAACACCAGCTAGTTCACACTGGAGAGAGGCCGTTCACCTGCTCTGTGTAGGAAGGGATTCATTCAGTCATGCAACCTGCAGAAATACAAGCCAGTTCGCACTGGAGAGAAGCCGTTCACCGGCTCTGTGAGTTGGAAGGGATTCATTCAGTCATCCATCCTGCAGAAACACAAGCAAGTTCATACTGGAGTGAGGCCATTTTCCAGCTCTGTGTGTTGGAAGGGATTCATTCAGACATCCAACCTGCAGAAACACCAGCTAGTTCACACTGGAGAGGCCATTCATCTGCACTGTCTGTAGGAAGGGATTCATTCAGTCATGCAACCTGCAGAAACACAAGCTCGGTCAAACTGGAGAGAGGCTGTCCACCTGCTCTCTGTGTAGGACGGAATTCATTCAGTTATCCAACCTGCAGACACACCAGCTAGTTCACACTGGAGAGAGGCCGTTCACCTGCTCTGTGTGTTGGAAGGGATTCATTCAGTCATCCAACCTGCAGAAACACAAGCTCGTTCAAACTGGAGAGAGGCCGTCCACCTGCTCTCTGTGTAGGACGGGTTTCATTCAGTTTTCCAACCTGCAGACACACCAGCTAGTTCACACTGGAGAGAAGCTGTTCCCCTGCTCTGTGTGTTGGAACGGATTCATTCAGTCATACAAACTGCAGAAACACCAGCAAGTTCACACTGGAGAGAGGGTATTCATCTGCTCTGTGTGTGGGAAAGGATTCATTCAGTCATCCAACCTGCAGAAACACAAGCAAGTTCACACTGGAAAGTGGCTGTTCACCTGCTCTGTGTGTTTTTAAGGGATTAATTCGGTCAACCAACCTGCAGAAACACCGGTTAATTCACACTGGAGAGAGGCCGTTCACCTGCTCTGTGTGTAGGAAGGGATTCATTCAGTCATGAAACTTGCAGAAATACCAGCTAATTCACACTGGAGAGAGGCTGTTCACCTGCTCTGTGTGTAGGAAGGGATTCATTCAGTTATCCATCCTGCAGAAACACAAGCAAGTTCACACTGGATAGAGGCAGTTCACCTGCTCTCTGTGCAGGAAGGGATACATTCAGTCATGCAACATGAAGAAACACAAGGAAGTTCACACTGGAGAGAGGGCATTCACCTGCTCTGTGTGTTGGAACGGATTCATTCAGTCATCCAACCTGCAGAAACACCAGCTAGTTCAAGCTGGAGAGAGGACATTCACCTGCTCTCTGTGTAGGAAGGGATTCACTCAGTCATCCAAACTGCAGAAACACCATCTAGTTAAGATTGGAGTGAGGCCGTTCATCTGCACTGTATGTGGGAAGGGATTCATTCAATCATGCAACCTGCAGAAACACAAGCCAGTTCCCACTGGTGAGAGGCCGTTCACCTGCTCTGTGTGTTGGAAGGGATTCATTCAGTCAACCAACCTGCAGGAACACCAGCTAGTTCAAACTGGAGAGAGGCCGTTCACCTGCTCTCTGTGTGTGGGAATGGATACACTCTGTCATCCAAACTGCAGAAACACCAGCTATTTAACACTGGATAGAGGCCGTTCACCTGCTCTGTGTGTAGGAAGGGATTCATTCAGTCATCCAACCTGCAGAAACACCAGCAAGTTCACACTGAAAAGAGGCCGTTTGTCTGCTCTGTGTGTTGGAAGGGTTTCATTCAGTCATTCAACCCGCAGAAACACCAGCTAGTTAACACTGGAGAGAGGGCATTCACCTGCTCTCTGTGTAGGAAGGGATTCGCTGAGTCATCCAACCTGCAGAAACACAAGCTAGTTCAAACTGGAGAGAGGCCATTCACCTGCTCTCTGAGTAGAAAGGGATTCACTCAGTCATCCAAACTACAGAAACACAAGCAAGTTCACACCGGAGAGAGGCTGTTCACCTGCTCTGTGTGCAGGAAGGGATTCATTCAGTCATCCAACCTGCAGAAACACAAGGAAATTCACACTGCAGAGAGGCCGTTCACCTGCTCTCCGTGTAGGACGGGATTCATTCAGTCATCCAACCTGCAGAAACACAAGGAAATTCACACTGCAGTGAGGCCGTTCACCTGCTCTCTGTGTAGGATGGGATTCATTCAGTTTTCCAACCTGCAGACACACCAGCTAGTTCACACTGGAGAGAAGCTGTTCCCCTGCTCTGTGTGTTGGAACGGATTCATTCAGTCATACAAACTGCAGAAACACCAGCAAGTTCACACTGGAGAGAGGGTATTCATCTGCTCTGTGTGTGGGAAAGGATTCATTCAGTCATCCAACCTGCAGAAACACAAGCAAGTTCACACTGGAAAGTGGCTGTTCACCTGCTCTGTGTGTTTTTAAGGGATTAATTCGGTCAACCAACCTGCAGAAACACCGGTTAATTCACACTGGAGAGAGGCCGTTCACCTGCTCTGTGTGTAGGAAGGGATTCATTCAGTCATGAAACTTGCAGAAATACCAGCTAATTCACACTGGAGAGAGGCTGTTCACCTGCTCTGTGTGTAGGAAGGGATTCATTCAGTTATCCATCCTGCAGAAACACAAGCAAGTTCACACTGGATAGAGGCAGTTCACCTGCTCTCTGTGCAGGAAGGGATACATTCAGTCATGCAACATGAAGAAACACAAGGAAGTTCACACTGCAGAGAGGCCGTTCACCTGCTCTCCGTGTAGGACGGGATTCATTCAGTCATCCAACCTGCAGAAACACAAGGAAATTCACACTGCAGTGAGGCCGTTCACCTGCTCTCTGTGTAGGACGGGATTCATTCAGTCATGCAACCTGCAGAAACACCAGCAAGTTCGCACAGTAGAGAGGCCGTCCTGCTGCTCTGTGTGTTGGAAGGGTTTCATTCAGTCATCCAACGTGCACAAACACAAGCCAGTTCACACTGGAGAGAAGCCGTTCACCTGCTCTGTGTGTTGGAAGGGATTCATTCAGTCATCCTAACTGCAGAAACACAAGCAGGTTCACACTGGAGAGAGGCCGTTCACCCTCTCTGTATGTAGGAAGGGGTTCACTCAGTCATCCAACCTGCAGAAACACCAGCTAGTTCACACTGGAGAGAGGGCATTCACCTGCTCTCTGTGTAGGACGGGATTCATTCAGTCATCCAACGTGCACAAATAAAAGCCAGTTCACACTGGAGAGAAGCCGTTCACCTGCTCTGTGTGATGGAAGGGATTCATTCAGTCATCCAAACTGCAGAAACACCAGCAAGTTCACACTGGAGAGAAGCCGTTCACCTGCTCTGTGTGTTGGAAGGGATTCATTCAGTCATCCAAACTGCAGAAACACAAGCAAGTTCACACTGGAGAGAAGCCGTTCACCTGCTCTGTGTGCAAGAAGGGATTCATTCAGTTATCCAACCTGCAGAAACACCAGTTATTACAGACTGGAGAGAGGCCATTCATCTGCACTGTCTGTGGGAAGGGATACATTCAGTCATGCAACCTGCAGAAACACAAGATAGTTCACACTGGAGAGAGGCCAATCATCTGCACTGTCTGTGGGAAGGGATTCATTCAGTCACCCAACCTGCAGAAACACAAGCTAGTTCACACTGGAGAGAGGCCGTTCACCTGCTCTGTGTGTAGGAAGGGATTCATTCAGTCATCCAAACTGCAGAAACACAAGCAAGTTCACACTGGAGAGAGGCCGTCCGCCTGCTCTGTGTGTAGAACGGGATTCATTCAGTCATCCAACCTGCAAACACACCAGCTAGTTCACACTGGAAAGTGGCTGTTCACCTGCTCTGTGTGTTTTTAAGGGATTAATTCGGTCAACCAACCTGCAGAAACACCAGTTAATTCACACTGGAGAGAGGCCGTTCACCTGCTCTGTGTGTAGGAAGGGATTCATTCAGTCATGAAACTAGCAGAAATACCAGCTAATTCAGACTGGAGAGAGGCCGTTCACCTGCTCTTTGTGTAGGAAGGGATTCATTCAGTCATCCATCCTGCAGAAACACAAGCAAGTTCACACTCGATAGAGGCCATTCAACTGCTCTCTGTGTAGAAAGGGATTCACTCAGTCATCCAACCTGCAGAAACACAAGCTAGTTCAAACTGTATAGAGGCCGTTCACCTGCTCTCTTTGTAGGATGGGATTTATTCAGTCATCCAACCTGCAGAAACACCAGCTAGTTAACATTAGAGAGAGGCCATTCACCTGCTCTGTGTGTAGGAAGGGATTCATTCAGTCATGCAAACTGCAGAAACACCAGCTGGTTCACAATGGAGAGAAACCGTTCACCTGCTCTCTATGTAGGAAGGGGTTCACTCAGTCATCCAACCTGCAGAAACACCAGCTAGTTCACACTGGAGAGAGGCCATTCACCTGCTCTCTGTGTAGGACGGGATTCATTCAGTCATCCAACCAGCAGAAACACCAGCAAGTTCGCACGGGAGAGAGGCCGTTCGTCTGCTCTGTGTGTTGGAAGGGTTTCATTCAGTCATCCAACGTGCACAAACACAAGCCAGTTCACACTGGAGAGATGCCGTTCACCTGCTCTGTGTGCAGGAAGGGATTCATTCAGTCTTCCAAACTGCAGAAACACAAGCAAGTTAACACTGGAGAGAGGCCATTCATCTGCACTGTCTGTGGAAAGGGATTCATTCAGTCATGCAACCTGCAGAAACACAAGCAAAATCACACTGGAAAGTGGCTGTTCACCTGGTCTGTGTGTTTTTAAGGGATTAATTCGGTCAACCAACCTGCAGAAACACCGGTTAATTCACACTGGAGAGAGGCCGTTCACCTGCTCTGTGTGTAGGAAGGGATTCATTCAGTCATGAAACTAGCAGAAATACCAGCTAATTCAGAGTGGAGAGAGGCCGTTCACCTGCTCTTTGTGTAGGAAGGGATTCATTCAGTCATCCATCCTGCAGAAACACAAGCAAGTTCACACTCGATAGAGGCCATTCAACTGCTCTCTGTGTAGAAAGGGATTCACTCAGTCATCCAACCTGCAGAAACACAAGCTAGTTCAAACTGTATAGAGGCCGTTCACCTGCTCTCTTTGTAGGACGGGATTTATTCAGTCATCCAACCTGCAGAAACACCAGCTAGTTAACACTGGAGAGAGGCCATTCACCTGCTCTCTGTGTAGGAAGGGATTCATTCAGTCATCCAACCAGCAGAAACACCAGCAAGTTCGCACGGGAGAGAGGCCGTTCGTCTGCTCTGTGTGTTGGAAGGGTTTCATTCAGTCATCCAACGTGCACAAACACAAGCCAGTTCACACTGGAGAGAGGCCGTTCACCTGCTCTGTGTGCAGGAAGGGATTCATTCAGTCTTCCAAACTGCAGAAACACAAGCAAGTTAACACTGGAGAGAGGCCATTCATCTGCACTGTCTGTGGGAAGGGATTCATTCAGTTATGCAACCTGCAGAAACACAAGCTAGTTCACACTGGAGAGAGGCCAATCACCTGCTCTGTGTGTTGGAACGGATTCATTCAGTCATCCAAACTGCAGAAACACAAGCAAGTTAACACTGGAGAGAGGCCATTCATCTGCACTGTCTGTGGAAAGGGATTCATTCAGTCATGCAACCTGCAGAAACACAAGCAAAATCACACTGGAAAGTGGCTGTTCACCTGCTCTGTGTGTTTTTAAGGGATTAATTCGGTCAACCAACCTGCACAAACACCGGTTAATTCACACTGGAGAGAGGCCGTTCACCTGCTCTGTGTGTAGGAAGGGATTCATTCAGTCATGAAACTTGCAGAAATACCAGCTAATTCACACTGGAGAGAGGCTGTTCACCTGCTCTGTGTGTAGGAAGGGATTCATTCAGTTATCCATCCTGCAGAAACACAAGCAAGTTCACACTGGATAGAGGCAGTTCACCTGCTCTCTGTGCAGGAAGGGATACATTCAGTCATGCAACATGAAGAAACACAAGGAAGTTCACACTGGAGAGAGGGCATTCACCTGCTCTGTGTGTTGGAACGGATTCATTCAGTCATCCAACCTGCAGAAACACCAGCTAGTTCAAGCTGGAGAGAGGACATTCACCTGCTCTCTGTGTAGGAAGGGATTCACTCAGTCATCCAAACTGCAGAAACACCATCTAGTTAAGTTTGGAGTGAGGCCGTTCATCTGCACTGTATGTGGGAAGGGATTCATTCAATCATGCAACCTGCAGAAACACAAGCCAGTTCCCACTGGTGAGAGGCCGTTCACCTGCTCTGTGTGTTGGAAGGGATTCATTCAGTCAACCAACCTGCAGGAACACCAGCTAGTTCAAACTGGAGAGAGGCCGTTCACCTGCTCTCTGTGTGTGGGAATGGATTCACTCTGTCATCCAAACTGCAGAAACACCAGCTATTTAACACTGGATAGAGGCCGTTCACCTGCTCTGTGTGTAGGAAGGGATTCATTCAGTCATCCAACCTGCAGAAACACCAGCAAGTTCGCACTGAAAAGAGGCCGTTTGTCTGCTCTGTGTGTTGGAAGGGTTTCATTCAGTCATTCAACCCGCAGAAACACCAGCTAGTTAACACTGGAGAGAGGGCATTCACCTGCTCTCTGTGTAGGAAGGGATTCGCTGAGTCATCCAACCTGCAGAAACACAAGCTAGTTCAAACTGGAGAGAGGCCATTCACCTGCTCTCTGAGTAGAAAGGGATTCACTCAGTCATCCAAACTACAGAAACACAAGCAAGTTCACACTGGAGAGAGGCTGTTCACCTGCTCTGTGTACAGGAAGGGATTCATTCAGTCATCCAACCTGCAGAAACACAAGGAAATTCACACTGCAGAGAGGCCGTTCACCTGTTCTCCGTGTAGGACGGGATTCATTCAGTCATCCAACCTGCAGAAACACAAGGAAATTCACACTGCAGTGAGGCAGTTCACCTGCTCTCTGTGTAGGACGGGATTCATTCAGTCATGCAACCTGCAGAAACACCAGCAAGTTCGCACAGTAGAGAGGCCGTCCTTCTGCTCTGTGTGTTGGAAGGGTTTCATTCAGTCATCCAACGTGCACAAACACAAGCCAGTTCACACTGGAGAGAAGCCGTTCACCTGCTCTGTGTGTAGGAAGGGATTCATTCAGTCATCCTAACTGCAGAAACACAAGCAGGTTCACACTGGAGAGAGGCCGTTCACCCTCTCTGTATGTAGGAAGCGGTTCACTCAGTCATCCAACCTGCAGAAACACAAGCAAGTTCACACTGGAGAGAGGGCATTCACCTGCTCTCTGTGTAGGACGGGATTCATTCAGTCATCCAACGTGCACAAACACAAGCCAGTTCACACTGGAGAGAAGCCGTTCACCTGCTCTGTGTGATGGAAGGGATTCATTCAGTCATCCAAACTGCAGAAACACCAGCAAGTTCACACTGGAGAGAAGCCGTTCACCTGCTCTGTGTGTTGGAAGGGATTCATTCAGTCATCCAAACTGCAGAAACACAAGCAAGTTCACACTGGAGAGAAGCCGTTCACCTGCTCTGTGTGCAAGAAGGGATTCATTCAGTTATCCAACCTGCAGAAACACCAGTTATTACAGACTGGAGAGAGGCCATTCATCTGCACTGTCTGTGGGAAGGGATACATTCAGTCATGCAACCTGCAGAAACACAAGATAGTTCAGACTGGAGAGAGGCCAATCACCTGCTCTGTGTGCAGGAAGGGATTCATTCAGTCATCCAAACTGCAGAAACACAAGCAAGTTAACACTGGAGAGAGGCCATTCATCTGCACTGTCTGTGGGAAGGGATTCATTCAGTCACCCAACCTGCAGAAACACAAGCTAGTTCACACTGGAGAGAGGCCGTTCACCTGCTCTGTGTGTAGGAAGGGATTCATTCAGTCATCCAAACTGCAGAAACACAAGCAAGTTCACACTGGAGAGAGGCCGTCCACCTGCTCTGTGTGTAGAACGGGATTCATTCAGTCATCCAACCTGCAAACACACCAGCTAGTTCACACTGGAAAGTGGCTGTTCACCTGCTCTGTGTGTTTTTAAGGGATTAATTCGGTCAACCAACCTGCAGAAACACCGGTTAATTCACACTGGAGAGAGGCCGTTCACCTGCTCTGTGTGTAGGAAGGGATTCATTCAGTCATGAAACTAGCAGAAATACCAGCTAATTCAGACTGGAGAGAGGCCGTTCACCTGCTCTTTGTGTAGGAAGGGATTCATTCAGTCATCCATCCTGCAGAAACACAAGCAAGTTCACACTCGATAGAGGCCATTCAACTGCTCTCTGTGTAGAAAGGGATTCACTCAGTCATCCAACCTGCAGAAACACAAGCTAGTTCAAACTGTATAGAGGCCGTTCACCTGCTCTCTTTGTAGGACGGGATTTATTCAGTCATCCAACCTGCAGAAACACCAGCTAGTTAACATTGGAGAGAGGCCATTCACCTGCTCTGTGTGTAGGAAGGGATTCATTCAGTCATGCAAACTGCAGAAACACCAGCTAGTTCACACTGGAGAGAGGTCGTTCACCTGCTCTGTGTGTAGGAAGGGATTCATTCAGTCATGCAAACTGCAGAAACACCAGCTAGTTCACACTGGAAAGTGGCTGTTCACCTGCTCTGTGTGTTTTTAAGGGATTAATTCGGTCAACCAACCTGCAGAAACACCGGTTAATTCACACTGGAGAGAGGCCGTTCACCTGCTCTGTGTGTAGGAAGGGATTCATTCAGTCATGAAACTAGCAGAAATACCAGCTAATTCAGACGGAGAGAGGCCGTTCACCTGCTCTTTGTGTAGGAAGGGATTCATTCAGTCATCCATCCTGCAGAAACACAAGCAAGTTCACACTCGATAGAGGCCATTCAACTGCTCTCTGTGTAGAAAGGGATTCACTCAGTCATCCAACCTGCAGAAACACAAGCTAGTTCAAACTGTATAGAGGCCGTTCACCTGCTCTCTTTGTAGGACGGGATTTATTCAGTCATCCAACCTGCAGAAACACCAGCTAGTTAACATTGGAGAGAGGCCATTCACCTGCTCTGTGTGTAGGAAGGGATTCATTCAGTCATGCAAACTGCAGAAACACCAGCTAGTTCACACTGGAGAGAGGTCGTTCACCTGCTCTGTGTGTAGGAAGGGATTCATTCAGTCATGCAAACTGCAGAAACACCAGCTAGTTCACACTGGAGAGAGGCCGTTCACCTGCTCTGTGTGTAGGAAGGGATTCATTCAGTCATGAAACTTGCAGAAATACCAGCTAATTCACACTGGAGAGAGGCTGTTCACCTGCTCTGTGTGTAGGAAGGGATTCATTCAGTTATCCATCCTGCAGAAACACAAGCAAGTTCACACTGGATAGAGGCAGTTCACCTGCTCTCTGTGCAGGAAGGGATACATTCAGTCATGCAACATGAAGAAACACAAGGAAGTTCACACTGGAGAGAGGGCATTCACCTGCTCTGTGTGTTGGAACGGATTCATTCAGTCATCTAACCTGCAGAAACACCAGCTAGTTCAAGCTGGAGAGAGGACATTCACCTGCTCTCTGTGTAGGAAGGGATTCACTCAGTCATCCAAACTGCAGAAACACCATCTAGTTAAGATTGGAGTGAGGCCGTTCATCTGCACTGTATGTGGGAAGGGATTCATTCAATCATGCAACCTGCAGAAACACAAGCCAGTTCCCACTGGTGAGAGGCCGTTCACCTGCTCTGTGTGTTGGAAGGGATTCATTCAGTCAACCAACCTGCAGGAACACCAGCTAGTTCAAACTGGAGAGAGGCCGTTCACCTGCTCTCTGTGTGTGGGAATGGATACACTCTGTCATCCAAACTGCAGAAACACCAGCTATTTAACACTGGATAGAGGCCGTTCACCTGCTCTGTGTGTAGGAAGGGATTCATTCAGTCATCCAACCTGCAGAAACACCAGCAAGTTCGCACTGAAAAGAGGCCGTTTGTCTGCTCTGTGTGTTGGAAGGGTTTCATTCAGTCATTCAACCCGCAGAAACACCAGCTAGTTAACACTGGAGAGAGGGCATTCACCTGCTCTCTGTGTAGGAAGGGATTCGCTGAGTCATCCAACCTGCAGAAACACAAGCTAGTTCAAACTGGAGAGAGGCCATTCACCTGCTCTCTGAGTAGAAAGGGATTCACTCAGTCATCCAAACTACAGAAACACAAGCAAGTTCACACCGGAGAGAGGCTGTTCACCTGCTCTGTGTGCAGGAAGGGATTCATTCAGTCATCCAACCTGCAGAAACACAAGGAAATTCACACTGCAGAGAGGCCGTTCACCTGCTCTCCGTGTAGGACGGGATTCATTCAGTCATGCAACCTGCAGAAACACCAGCAAGTTCGCACAGTAGAGAGGCCGTCCTTCTGCTCTGTGTGTTGGAAGGGTTTCATTCAGTCATCCAACGTGCACAAACACAAGCCAGTTCACACTGGAGAGAAGCCGTTCACCTGCTCTGTGTGTTGGAAGGGATTCATTCAGTCATCCTAACTGCAGAAACACAAGCAGGTTCACACTGGAGAGAGGCCGTTCACCCTCTCTGTATGTAGGAAGGGGTTCACTCAGTCATCCAACCTGCAGAAACACCAGCTAGTTCACACTGGAGAGAGGGCATTCACCTGCTCTCTGTGTAGGACGGGATTCATTCAGTCATCCAACGTGCACAAACACAAGCCAGTTCACACTGGAGAGAAGCCGTTCACCTGCTCTGTGTGATGGAAGGGATTCATTCAGTCATCCAAACTGCAGAAACACCAGCAAGTTCACACTGGAGAGAAGCCGTTCACCTGCTCTGTGTGTTGGAAGGGATTCATTCAGTCATCCAAACTGCAGAAACACAAGCAAGTTCACACTGGAGAGAAGCCGTTCACCTGCTCTGTGTGCAAGAAGGGATTCATTCAGTTATCCAACCTGCAGAAACACCAGTTATTACAGACTGGAGAGAGGCCATTCATCTGCACTGTCTGTGGGAAGGGATACATTCAGTCATGCAACCTGCAGAAACACAAGATAGTTCACACTGGAGAGAGGCCAATCACCTGCTCTGTGTGCAGGAAGGGATTCATTCAGTCATCCAAACTGCAGAAACACAAGCAAGTTAACACTGGAGAGAGGCCATTCATCTGCACTGTGTGTAGGAAGGGATTCATTCAGTCACCCAACCTGCAGAAACACAAGCTAGTTCACACTGGAGAGAGGCCGTTCACCTGCTCTGTGTGTAGGAAGGGATTCATTCAGTCATCCAACCTGCAAACACACCAGCTAGTTCACACTGGAAAGTGGCTGTTCACCTGCTCTGTGTGTTTTTAAGGGATTAATTCGGTCAACCAACCTGCAGAAACACCGGTTAATTCACACTGGAGAGAGGCCGTTCACCTGCTCTGTGTGTAGGAAGGGATTCATTCAGTCATGAAACTAGCAGAAATACCAGCTAATTCAGACTGGAGAGAGGCCGTTCACCTGCTCTTTGTGTAGGAAGGGATTCATTCAGTCATCCATCCTGCAGAAACACAAGCAAGTTCACACTCGATAGAGGCCATTCAACTGCTCTCTGTGTAGAAAGGGATTCACTCAGTCATCCAACCTGCAGAAACACAAGCTAGTTCAAACTGTATAGAGGCCGTTCACCTGCTCTCTTTGTAGGACGGGATTTATTCAGTCATCCAACCTGCAGAAACACCAGCTAGTTAACATTGGAGAGAGGCCATTCACCTGCTCTGTGTGTAGGAAGGGATTCATTCAGTCATGCAAACTGCAGAAACACCAGCTAGTTCACACTGGAGAGAGGTCGTTCACCTGCTCTGTGTGTAGGAAGGGATTCATTCAGTCATGCAAACTGCAGAAACACCAGCTAGTTCACACTGGAAAGTGGCTGTTCACCTGCTCTGTGTGTTTTTAAGGGATTAATTCGGTCAATCAACCTGCAGAAACACCGGTTAATTCACACTGGAGAGAGGCCGTTCACCTGCTCTGTGTGTAGGAAGGGATTCATTCAGTCATGAAACTAGCAGAAATACCAGCTAATTCAGACGGAGAGAGGCCGTTCACCTGCTCTTTGTGTAGGAAGGGATTCATTCAGTCATCCATCCTGCAGAAACACAAGCAAGTTCACACTCGATAGAGGCCATTCAACTGCTCTCTGTGTAGAAAGGGATTCACTCAGTCATCCAACCTGCAGAAACACAAGCTAGTTCAAACTGTATAGAGGCCGTTCACCTGCTCTCTTTGTAGGACGGGATTTATTCAGTCATCCAACCTGCAGAAACACCAGCTAGTTAACATTGGAGAGAGGCCATTCACCTGCTCTGTGTGTAGGAAGGGATTCATTCAGTCATGCAAACTGCAGAAACACCAGCTAGTTCACACTGGAGAGAGGTCGTTCACCTGCTCTGTGTGTAGGAAGGGATTCATTCAGTCATGCAAACTGCAGAAACACCAGCTAGTTCACACTGGAGAGAGGCCGTTCACCTGCTCTGTGTGCAGGAAGGGATTCATTCAGTCATGAAACTTGCAGAAATACCAGCTAATTCACACTGGAGAGAGGCTGTTCACCTGCTCTGTGTGTAGGAAGGTATTCATTCAGTTATCCATCCTGCAGAAACACAAGCAAGTTCACACTGGATAGAGGCAGTTCACCTGCTCTCTGTGCAGGAAGGGATACATTCAGTCATGCAACATGAAGAAACACAAGGAAGTTCACACTGGAGAGAGGGCATTCACCTGCTCTGTGTGTTGGAACGGATTCATTCAGTCATCCAACCTGCAGAAACACCAGCTAGTTCAAGCTGGAGAGAGGACATTCACCTGCTCTCTGTGTAGGAAGGGATTCACTCAGTCATCCAAACTGCAGAAACACCATCTAGTTAAGATTGGAGTGAGGCCGTTCATCTGCACTGTATGTGGGAAGGGATTCATTCAATCATGCAACCTGCAGAAACACAAGCCAGTTCCCACTGGTGAGAGGCCGTTCACCTGCTCTGTGTGTTGGAAGGGATTCATTCAGTCAACCAACCTGCAGGAACACCAGCTAGTTCAAACTGGAGAGAGGCCGTTCACCTGCTCTCTGTGTGTGGGAATGGATTCACTCTGTCATCCAAACTGCAGAAACACCAGCTATTTAACACTGGATAGAGGCCGTTCACCTGCTCTGTGTGTAGGAAGGGATTCATTCAGTCATCCAACCTGCAGAAACACCAGCAAGTTCGCACTGAAAAGAGGCCGTTTGTCTGCTCTGTGTGTTGGAAGGGTTTCATTCAGTCATTCAACCCGCAGAAACACCAGCTAGTTAACACTGGAGAGAGGGCATTCACCTGCTCTCTGTGTAGGAAGGGATTCGCTGAGTCATCCAACCTGCAGAAACACAAGCTAGTTCAAACTGGAGAGAGGCCATTCACCTGCTCTCTGAGTAGAAAGGGATTCACTCAGTCATCCAAACTACAGAAACACAAGCAAGTTCACACTGGAGAGAGGCTGTTCACCTGCTCTGTGTGCAGGAAGGGATTCATTCAGTCATCCAACCTGCAGAAACACAAGGAAATTCACACTGCAGAGAGGCCGTTCACCTGCTCTCCGTGTAGGACGGGATTCATTCAGTCATCCAACCTGCAGAAACACAAGGAAATTCACACTGCAGTGAGGCCGTTCACCTGCTCTCTGTGTAGGACGGGATTCATTCAGTCATGCAACCTGCAGAAACACCAGCAAGTTCGCACAGTAGAGAGGCCGTCCTTCTGCTCTGTGTGTTGGAAGGGTTTCATTCAGTCATCCAACGTGCACAAACACAAGCCAGTTCACACTGGAGAGAAGCCGTTCACCTGCTCTGTGTGTAGGAAGGGATTCATTCAGTCATCCTAACTGCAGAAACACAAGCAGGTTCACACTGGAGAGAGGCCGTTCACCCTCTCTGTATGTAGGAAGGGGTTCACTCAGTCATCCAACCTGCAGAAACACCAGCTAGTTCACACTGGAGAGAGGGCATTCACCTGCTCTCTGTGTAGGACGGGATTCATTCAGTCATCCAACGTGCACAAACACAAGCCAGTTCACACTGGAGAGAAGCCGTTCACCTGCTCTGTGTGATGGAAGGGATTCATTCAGTCATCCAAACTGCAGAAACACCAGCAAGTTCACACTGGAGAGAAGCCGTTCACCTGCTCTGTGTGTTGGAAGGGATTCATTCAGTCATCCAAACTGCAGAAACACAAGCAAGTTCACACTGGAGAGAAGCCGTTCACCTGCTCTGTGTGCAAGAAGGGATTCATTCAGTTATCCAACCTGCAGAAACACCAGTTATTACAGACTGGAGAGAGGCCATTCATCTGCACTGTCTGTGGGAAGGGATACATTCAGTCATGCAACCTGCAGAAACACAAGATAGTTCACACTGGAGAGAGGCCAATCACCTGCTCTGTGTGCAGGAAGGGATTCATTCAGTCATCCAAACTGCAGAAACACAAGCAATTTAACACTGGAGAGAGGCCAATCACCTGCTCTGTGTGCAGGAAGGGATTCATTCAGTCATCCAAACTGCAGAAACACAAGCAAGTTAACACTGGAGAGAGGCCATTCATCTGCACTGTCTGTGGGAAGGGATTCATTCAGTCACCCAACCTGCAGAAACACAAGCTAGTTCACACTGGAGAGAGGCCGTTCACCTGCTCTGTGTGTAGGAAGGGATTCATTCAGTCATCCAAACTGCAGAAACACAAGCAAGTTCACACTGGAGAGAGGCCGTCCACCTGCTCTGTGTGTAGAACGGGATTCATTCAGTCATCCAACCTGCAAACACACCAGCTAGTTCACACTGGAAAGTGGCTGTTCACCTGCTCTGTGTGTTTTTAAGGGATTAATTCGGTCAACCAACCTGCAGAAACACCGGTTAATTCACACTGGAGAGAGGCCGTTCACCTGCTCTGTGTGTAGGAAGGGATTCATTCAGTCATGAAACTAGCAGAAATACCAGCTAATTCAGACGGAGAGAGGCCGTTCACCTGCTCTTTGTGTAGGAAGGGATTCATTCAGTCATCCATCCTGCAGAAACACAAGCAAGTTCACACTCGATAGAGGCCATTCAACTGCTCTCTGTGTAGAAAGGGATTCACTCAGTCATCCAACCTGCAGAAACACAAGCTAGTTCAAACTGTATAGAGGCCGTTCACCTGCTCTCTTTGTAGGACGGGATTTATTCAGTCATCCAACCTGCAGAAACACCACCTAGTTAACATTGGAGAGAGGCCATTCACCTGCTCTGTGTGTAGGAAGGGATTCATTCAGTCATGCAAACTGCAGAAACACCAGCTAGTTCACACTGGAAATGGCTGTTCACCTGCTCTGTGTGTTTTTAAGGGATTAATTCGGTCAACCAACCTGCACAAACACCGGTTAATTCACACTGGAGAGAAGCCGTTCACCTGCTCTGTGTGTAGGAAGGGATTCATTCAGTCATGCAACCTGCAGAAACACCAGCAAGTTCGCACAGTAGAGAGGCCGTCCTTCTGCTCTGTGTGTTGGAAGGGTTTCATTCAGTCATCCAACGTGCACAAACACAAGCCAGTTCACACTGGAGAGAAGCCGTTCACCTGCTCTGTGTGTAGGAAGGGATTCATTCAGTCATCCTAACTGCAGAAACACAAGCAGGTTCACACTGGAGAGAGGCCGTTCACCCTCTCTGTATGTAGGAAGGGGTTCACTCAGTCATCCAAACTGCAGAAACACCAGCAAGTTCACACTGGAGAGAAGCCGTTCACCTGCTCTGTGTGTTGGAAGGGATTCATTCAGTCATCCAAACTGCAGAAACACAAGCAAGTTCACACTGGAGAGAAGCCGTTCACCTGCTCTGTGTGCAAGAAGGGATTCATTCAGTTATCCAACCTGCAGAAACACCAGTTATTACAGACTGGAGAGAGGCCATTCATCTGCACTGTCTGTGGGAAGGGATACATTCAGTCATCCAAACTGCAGAAACACAAGCAAGTTCACACTGGAGAGAGGCCGTCCACCTGCTCTGTGTGTAGAACGGGATTCATTCAGTCATCCAACCTGCAAACACACCAGCTAGTTCACACTGGAAAGTGGCTGTTCACCTGCTCTGTGTGTTTTTAAGGGATTAATTCGGTCAACCAACCTGCAGAAACACCGGTTAATTCACACTGGAGAGAGGCCGTTCACCTGCTCTGTGTGTAGGAAGGGATTCATTCAGTCATGAAACTAGCAGAAATACCAGCTAATTCAGACGGAGAGAGGCCGTTCACCTGCTCTTTGTGTAGGAAGGGATTCATTCAGTCATTCATCCTGCAGAAACACAAGCAAGTTCACACTCGATAGAGGCCATTCAACTGCTCTCTGTGTAGAAAGGGATTCACTCAGTCATCCAACCTGCAGAAACACAAGCTAGTTCAAACTGTATAGAGGCCGTTCACCTGCTCTCTTTGTAGGACGGGATTTATTCAGTCATCCAACCTGCAGAAACACCAGCTAGTTAACATTGGAGAGAGGCCATTCACCTGCTCTGTGTGTAGGAAGGGATTCATTCAGTCATGCAAACTGCAGAAACACCAGCTAGTTCACACTGGAGAGAGGTCGTTCACCTGCTCTGTGTGTAGGAAGGGATTCATTCAGTCATGCAAACTGCAGAAACACCAGCTAGTTCACACTGGAGAGAGGTCGTTCACCTGCTCTGTGTGTAGGAAGGGATTCATTCAGTCATGCAAACTGCAGAAACACCAGCAAGTTCGCACAGTAGAGAGGCCGTCCTTCTGCTCTGTGTGTTGGAAGGGTTTCATTCAGTCATCCAACGTGCACAAACACAAGCCAGTTCACACTGGAGAGAAGCCGTTCACCTGCTCTGTGTGTAGGAAGGGATTCATTCAGTCATCCTAACTGCAGAAACACAAGCAGGTTCACACTGGAGAGAGGCCGTTCACCCTCTCTGTATGTAGGAAGGGGTTCACTCAGTCATCCAACCTGCAGAAACACCAGCTAGTTCACACTGGAGAGAGGGCATTCACCTGCTCTCTGTGTAGGACGGGATTCATTCAGTCATCCAACGTGCACAAACACAAGCCAGTTCACACTGGAGAGAAGCCGTTCACCTGCTCTGTGTGATGGAAGGGATTCATTTAGTCATCCAAACTGCAGAAACACCAGCAAGTTCACACTGGAGAGAAGCCGTTCACCTGCTCTGTGTGTTGGAAGGGATTCATTCAGTCATCCAAACTGCAGAAACACAAGCAAGTTCACACTGGAGAGAAGCCGTTCACCTGCTCTGTGTGCAAGAAGGGATTCATTCAGTTATCCAACCTGCAGAAACACCAGTTATTACAGACTGGAGAGAGGCCATTCATCTGCACTGTCTGTGGGAAGGGATACATTCAGTCATGCAACCTGCAGAAACACAAGATAGTTCACACTGGAGAGAGGCCAATCACCTGCTCTGTGTGCAGGAAGGGATTCATTCAGTCATCCAAACTGCAGAAACACAAGCAATTTAACACTGGAGAGAGGCCAATCACCTGCTCTGTGTGCAGGAAGGGATTCATTCAGTCATCCAAACTGCAGAAACACAAGCAAGTTAACACTGGAGAGAGGCCATTCATCTGCACTGTCTGTGGGAAGGGATTCATTCAGTCACCCAACCTGCAGAAACACAAGCTAGTTCACACTGGAGAGAGGCCGTCCACGTGCTCTGTGTGTAGAACGGGATTCATTCAGTCATCCAACCTGCAAACACACCAGCTAGTTCACACTGGAAAGTGGCTGTTCACCTGCTCTGTGTGTTTTTAAGGGATTAATTCGGTCAACCAACCTGCAGAAACACCGGTTAATTCACACTGGAGAGAGGCCGTTCACCTGCTCTGTGTGTAGGAAGGGATTCATTCAGTCATGAAACTAGCAGAAATACCAGCTAATTCAGACGGAGAGAGGCCGTTCACCTGCTCTTTGTGTAGGAAGGGATTCATTCAGTCATTCATCCTGCAGAAACACAAGCAAGTTCACACTCGATAGAGGCCATTCAACTGCTCTCTGTGTAGAAAGGGATTCACTCAGTCATCCAACCTGCAGAAACACAAGCTAGTTCAAACTGTATAGAGGCCGTTCACCTGCTCTCTTTGTAGGACGGGATTTATTCAGTCATCCAACCTGCAGAAACACCAGCTAGTTAACATTGGAGAGAGGCCATTCACCTGCTCTGTGTGTAGGAAGGGATTCATTCAGTCATGCAAACTGCAGAAACACCAGCTAGTTCACACTGGAGAGAGGTCGTTCACCTGCTCTGTGTGTAGGAAGGGATTCATTCAGTCATGCAATCTGCAGAAACACCAGCTAGTTCACACTGGAGAGAGGTCGTTCACCTGCTCTGTGTGTAGGAAGGGATTCATTCAGTCAAGCAAACTGCAGAAACACCAGCATGTTCGCACAGTAGAGAGGCCGTCCTTCTGCTCTGTGTAGGAAGGGATTCATTCAGTCATGCAAACTGCAGAAACACCAGCTAGTGCACACTGGAGAGAGGCCGTTCACCTGCTCTGTGTAGGAAGGGATTCATTCAGTCATGCAACCTGCAGAAATACAAGCCAGTTCGCACTGGAGAGAAGCCGTTCACCTGCTCTGTGAGTTGGAAGGGATTCATTCAGTCATCCATCCTGCAGAAACACAAGCAAGTTCACACTGGATAGACGCAGTTCACCTGCTCTCTGTGCAGGAAGGGATACATTCAGTCATGCAACATGAAGAAACACAAGGAAGTTCACACTGGAGAGAGGGCATTCACCTGCTCTGTGTGTTGGAACGGATTCATTCAGTCATCCAACCTGCAGAAACACCAGCTAGTTCAAGCTGGAGAGAGGACATTCACCTGCTCTCTGTGTAGGAAGGGATTCACTCAGTCATCCAAACTGCAGAAACACCACCTAGTTAAGATTGGAGTGAGGCCGTTCATCTGCACTGTATGTGGGAAGGGATTCATTCAATCATGCAACCTGCAGAAACACAAGCCAGTTCCCACTGGTGAGAGGCCGTTCACCTGCTCTGTGTGTTGGAAGGGATTCATTCAGTCAACCAACCTGCAGGAACACCAGCTAGTTCAAACTGGAGAGAGGCCGTTCACCTGCTCTCTGTGTGTGGGAATGGATTCACTCTGTCATCCAAACTGCAGAAACACCAGCTATTTAACACTGGAGACAGGGCATTCACCTGCTCTCTGTGTAGGAAGGGATTCGCTGAGTCATCCAACCTGCAGAAACACAAGCTAGTTCAAACTGGAGAGAGGCCACTCACCTGCTCTCTGAGTAGAAAGGGATTCACTCAGTCATCCAAACTACAGAAACACAAGCAAGTTCACACTGGAGAGAGGCTGTTCACCTGCTCTGTGTGCAGGAAGGGATTCATTCAGTCATCCAACCTGCAGAAACACAAGGAAATTCACACTGCAGAGAGGCCGTTCACCTGCTCTCCGTGTAGGACGGGATTCATTCAGTCATCCAACCTGCAGAAACACAAGGAAATTCACACTGCAGTGAGGCCGTCCACCTGCTCTCTGTCTAGGACGGGATTCATTCAGTTATCCAACCTGCAGACACACCAGCTAGTTCACACTGGAGAGAAGCTGTTCCCCTGCTCTGTGTGTTGGAACGGATTCATTCAGTCATACAAACTGCAGAAACACCAGCAAGTTCACACTGGAGAGAGGGTATTCATCTGCTCTGTGTGTGGGAAAGGATTCATTCAGTCATCCAACCTGCAGAAACACAAGCAAGTTCACACTGGAAAGTGGCTGTTCACCTGCTCTGCGTGTTTTTAAGGGATTAATTCGGTCAACCAACCTGCACAAACACCGGTTAATTCACACTGGAGAGAGGCCGTTCACCTGCTCTGTTTGTAGGAAGGGATTCATTCAGTCATGAAACTTGCAGAAATACCAGCTAATTCACACTGGAGTGAGGCTGTTCATCTGCTCTGTGTGTAGGAAGGGATTCATTCAGTTATCCATCCTGCAGAAACACAAGCAAGTTCACACTGGATAGAGGCAGTTCACCTGCTCTCTGTGCAGGAAGGGATACATTCAGTCATGCAACATGAAGAAACACAAGGAAGTTCACACTGGAGAGAGGGCATTCACCTGCTCTGTGTGTTGGAACGGATTCATTCAGTCATCCAACCTGCAGAAACACCAGCTAGTTCAAGCTGGAGAGAGGACATTCACCTGCTCTCTGTGTAGGAAGGGATTCACTCAGTCATCCAAACTGCAGAAACACCATCTAGTTAAGATTGGAGTGAGGCCATTCATCTGCACTGTCTGTGGGAAGGGATTCATTCAGTCACCCAACCTGCAGAAACACAAGCTAGTTCACACTGGAGATAGGCCGTTCACCTGCTCTGTGTGTAGGAAGAGATTCATTCAGTCATCCAACCTGCAGAAACACAAGCTCGTTCAAACTGGAGAGAGGCCGTCCACCTGCTCTCTGTGTAGGACGGGATTCATTCAGTTATCCAACCTGCAGACACACCAGCTAGTTCACACTGGAGAGAAGCTGTTCCCCTGCTCTGTGTGTTGGAACGGATTCATTCAGTCATGCAACCTGCAGAAACACAAGCCAGTTCCCACTGGTGAGAGGCCGTTCACCTGCTCTGTGTGTTGGAAGGGATTCATTCAGTCAACCAACCTGCAGGAACACCAGCTAGTTCAAACTGGAGAGAGGCCGTTCACCTGCTCTCTGTGTGTGGGAATGGATTCACTCTGTCATCCAAACTGCAGAAACACCAGCTATTTAACACTGGATAGAGGCCGTTCACCTGCTCTGTGTGTAGGAAGGGATTCATTCAGTCATCCAACCTGCAGAAACACCAGCAAGTTCGCACTGAAAAGAGGCTGTTTGTCTGCTCTGTGTGTTGGAAGGGTTTCATTCAGTCATTCAACCCGCAGAAACACCAGCTAGTTAACACTGGAGACAGGGCATTCACCTGCTCTCTGTGTAGGAAGGGATTCGCTGAGTCATCCAACCTGCAGAAACACAAGCTAGTTCAAACTGGAGAGAGGCCACTCACCTGCTCTCTGAGTAGAAAGGGATTCACTCAGTCATCCAAACTACAGAAACACAAGCAAGTTCACACTGGAGAGAGGCTGTTCACCTGCTCTGTGTGCAGGAAGGGATTCATTCAGTCATCCAACCTGCAGAAACACAAGGAAATTCACACTGCAGAGAGGCCGTTCACCTGCTCTCCGTGTAGGACGGGATTCATTCAGTCATCCAACCTGCAGAAACACAAGGAAATTCACACTGCAGTGAGGCCGTCCACCTGCTCTCTGTCTAGGACGGGATTCATTCAGTTATCCAACCTGCAGACACACCAGCTAGTTCACACTGGAGAGAAGCTGTTCCCCTGCTCTGTGTGTTGGAACGGATTCATTCAGTCATACAAACTGCAGAAACACCAGCAAGTTCACACTGGAGAGAGGGTATTCATCTGCTCTGTGTGTGGGAAAGGATTCATTCAGTCATCCAACCTGCAGAAACACAAGCAAGTTCACACTGGAAAGTGGCTGTTCACCTGCTCTGCGTGTTTTTAAGGGATTAATTCGGTCAACCAACCTGCACAAACACCGGTTAATTCACACTGGAGAGAGGCCGTTCACCTGCTCTGTTTGTAGGAAGGGATTCATTCAGTCATGAAACTTGCAGAAATACCAGCTAATTCACACTGGAGTGAGGCTGTTCATCTGCTCTGTGTGTAGGAAGGGATTCATTCAGTTATCCATCCTGCAGAAACACAAGCAAGTTCACACTGGATAGAGGCAGTTCACCTGCTCTCTGTGCAGGAAGGGATACATTCAGTCATGCAACATGAAGAAACACAAGGAAGTTCACACTGGAGAGAGGGCATTCACCTGCTCTGTGTGTTGGAACGGATTCATTCAGTCATCCAACCTGCAGAAACACCAGCTAGTTCAAGCTGGAGAGAGGACATTCACCTGCTCTCTGTGTAGGAAGGGATTCACTCAGTCATCCAAACTGCAGAAACACCATCTAGTTAAGATTGAAGTGAGGCCGTTCATCTGCACTGTATGTGGGAAGGGATTCATTCAATCATGCAACCTGCAGAAACACAAGCCAGTTCCCACTGGTGAGAGGCCGTTCACCTGCTCTGTGTGTTGGAAGGGATTCATTCAGTCAACCAACCTGCAGGAACACCAGCTAGTTCAAACTGGAGAGAGGCCGTTCACCTGCTCTCTGTGTGTGGGAATGGATTCACTCTGTCATCCAAACTGCAGAAACACCAGCTATTTAACACTGGATAGAGGCCGTTCACCTGCTCTGTGTGTAGGAAGGGATTCATTCAGTCATCCAACCTGCAGAAACACCAGCAAGTTCGCACTGAAAAGAGGCCGTTTGTCTGCTCTGTGTGTTGGAAGGGTTTCATTCAGTCATTCAACCCGCAGAAACACCAGCTAGTTAACACTGGAGAGAGGGCATTCACCTGCTCTCTGTGTAGGAAGGGATTCGCTGAGTCATCCAACCTGCAGAAACACAAGCTAGTTCAAACTGGAGAGAGGCCATTCACCTGCTCTCTGAGTAGAAAGGGATTCACTCAGTCATCCAAACTACAGAAACACAAGCAAGTTCACACTGGAGAGAGGCTGTTCACCTGCTCTGTGTGCAGGAAGGGATTCATTCAGTCATCCAACCTGCAGAAACACAAGCAAGTTAACACTGGAGAGAGGCCATTCATCTGCACTGTCTGTGGAAAGGGATTCATTCGGTCATGCAACCTGCAGAAACACAAGCAAAATCACACTGGAAAGTGGCTGTTCACCTGCTCTGTGTGTTTTTAAGGGATTAATTTGGTCAACCAACCTGCACAAACACCGGTTAATTCACACTGGAGAGAGGCCGTTCACCTGCTCTGTGTGTAGGAAGGGATTCATTCAGTCATGAAACTTGCAGAAATACCAGCTAATTCACACTGGAGTGAGGCTGTTCACCTGCTCTGTGTGTAGGAAGGGATTCATTCAGTTATCCATCCTGCAGAAACACAAGCAAGTTCACACTGGATAGAGGCAGTTCACCTGCTCTCTGTGCAGGAAGGGATACATTCAGTCATGCAACATGAAGAAACACAAGGAAGTTCACACTGGAGAGAGGGCATTCACCTGCTCTGTGTGTTGGAACGGATTCATTCAGTCATCCAACCTGCAGAAACACCAGCTAGTTCAAGCTGGAGAGAGGACATTCACCTGCTCTCTGTGTAGGAAGGGATTCACTCAGTCATCCAAACTGCAGAAACACCATCTAGTTAAGATTGAAGTGAGGCCGTTCATCTGCACTGTATGTGGGAAGGGATTCATTCAATCATGCAACCTGCAGAAACACAAGCCAGTTCCCACTGGTGAGAGGCCGTTCACCTGCTCTGTGTGTTGGAAGGGATTCATTCAGTCAACCAAACTGCAGAAACACCAGCTATTTAACACTGGATAGAGGCCGTTCACCTGCTCTGTGTGTAGGAAGGGATTCATTCAGTCATCCAACCTGCAGAAACACCAGCAAGTTCGCACTGAAAAGAGGCCGTTTGTCTGCTCTGTGTGTTGGAAGGGTTTCATTCAGTCATTCAACCCGCAGAAACACCAGCTAGTTAACACTGGAGAGAGGGCATTCACCTGCTCTCTGTGTAGGAAGGGATTCGCTGAGTCATCCAACCTGCAGAAACACAAGCTAGTTCAAACTGGAGAGAGGCCATTCACCTGCTCTCTGAGTAGAAAGGGATTCACTCAGTCATCCAAACTACAGAAACACAAGCAAGTTCACACTGGAGAGAGGCTGTTCACCTGCTCTGTGTGCAGGAAGGGATTCATTCAGTCATCCAACCTGCAGAAACACAAGGAAATTCACACTGCAGTCAGGCCGTTCACCTGCTCTCTGTGTAGGACGGGATTCATTCAGTCATGCAACCTGCAGAAACACCAGCAAGTTCGCACAGTAGAGAGGCCGTCCTTCTGCTCTGTGTGTTGGAAGGGTTTCATTCA
Source organism: Hemitrygon akajei (assembly GCF_048418815.1). Lineage (NCBI taxonomy): Eukaryota > Metazoa > Chordata > Chondrichthyes > Myliobatiformes > Dasyatidae > Hemitrygon > Hemitrygon akajei. Next base: position 21,751,111 of record NC_133148.1, on the reverse strand, counting down.
GTCATCCAACGTGCACAAACACAAGCCAGTTCACACTGGAGAGAAGCCGTTCACCTGCTCTGTGTGTAGGAAGGGATTCATTCAGTCATCCTACCTGCAGAAACACAAGCAGGTTCACACTGGAGAGAGGCCATTCACCTGCTCTCTATGTAGGAAGGGGTTCACTCAGTCATACAACCTGCAGAAACACCAGCTAGTTCACACTGGAGAGAGGGCATTCACCTGCTCTCTGTGTAGGACGGGATTCATTCAGTCATCCAACGTGCACAAACACAAGCCAGTTCACACTGGAGAGAAGCCGTTCACCTGCTCTGTGTGATGGAAGGGATTCATTCAGTCATCCAAACTGCAGAAACACCAGCAAGTTCACACTGGAGAGAAGCCGTTCACCTGCTCTGTGTGCAAGAAGGGATTCATTCAGTTATCCAACCTGCAGAAACACCAGTTATTACAGACTGGAGAGAGGCCATTCATCTGCACTGTCTGTGGGAAGGGATACATTCAGTCATGCAACCTACAGAAACACAAGATAGTTCACACTGGAGAGAGGCCAATCACCTGCTCTGTGTGCAGGAAGGGATTCATTCAGTCATCCAAACTGCAGAAACACAAGCAAGTTAACACTGGAGAGAGGCCATTCATCTGCACTGTCTGTGGGAAGGGATTCATTCAGTCACCCAACCTGCAGAAACACAAGCTAGTTCACACTGGAGATAGGCCGTTCACCTGCTCTGTGTGTAGGAAGAGATTCATTCAGTCATCCAACCTGCAGAAACACAAGCTCGTTCAAACTGGAGAGAGGCCGTCCACCTGCTCTCTGTGTAGGACGGGATTCATTCAGTTATCCAACCTGCAGACACACCAGCTAGTTCACACTGGAGAGAAGCTGTTCCCCTGCTCTGTGTGTTGGAACGGATTCATTCAGTCATGCAACCTGCAGAAACACAAGCCAGTTCCCACTGGTGAGAGGCCGTTCACCTGCTCTGTGTGTTGGAAGGGATTCATTCAGTCAACCAACCTGCAGGAACACCAGCTAGTTCAAACTGGAGAGAGGCCGTTCACCTGCTCTCTGTGTGTGGGAATGGATTCACTCTGTCATCCAAACTGCAGAAACACCAGCTATTTAACACTGGATAGAGGCCGTTCACCTGCTCTGTGTGTAGGAAGGGATTCATTCAGTCATCCAACCTGCAGAAACACCAGCAAGTTCGCACTGAAAAGAGGCTGTTTGTCTGCTCTGTGTGTTGGAAGGGTTTCATTCAGTCATTCAACCCGCAGAAACACCAGCTAGTTAACACTGGAGACAGGGCATTCACCTGCTCTCTGTGTAGGAAGGGATTCGCTGAGTCATCCAACCTGCAGAAACACAAGCTAGTTCAAACTGGAGAGAGGCCACTCACCTGCTCTCTGAGTAGAAAGGGATTCACTCAGTCATCCAAACTACAGAAACACAAGCAAGTTCACACTGGAGAGAGGCTGTTCACCTGCTCTGTGTGCAGGAAGGGATTCATTCAGTCATCCAACCTGCAGAAACACAAGGAAATTCACACTGCAGAGAGGCCGTTCACCTGCTCTCCGTGTAGGACGGGATTCATTCAGTCATCCAACCTGCAGAAACACAAGGAAATTCACACTGCAGTGAGGCCGTCCACATGCTCTCTGTCTAGGACGGGATTCATTCAGTTATCCAACCTGCAGACACACCAGCTAGTTCACACTGGAGAGAAGCTGTTCCCCTGCTCTGTGTGTTGGAACGGATTCATTCAGTCATACAAACTGCAGAAACACCAGCAAGTTCACACTGGAGAGAGGGTATTCATCTGCTCTGTGTGTGGGAAAGGATTCATTCAGTCATCCAACCTGCAGAAACACAAGCAAGTTCACACTGGAAAGTGGCTGTTCACCTGCTCTGCGTGTTTTTAAGGGATTAATTCGGTCAACCAACCTGCACAAACACCGGTTAATTCACACTGGAGAGAGGCCGTTCACCTGCTCTGTTTGTAGGAAGGGATTCATTCAGTCAGGAAACTTGCAGAAATACCAGCTAATTCACACTGGAGTGAGGCTGTTCATCTGCTCTGTGTGTAGGAAGGGATTCATTCAGTTATCCATCCTGCAGAAACACAAGCAAGTTCACACTGGATAGAGGCAGTTCACCTGCTCTCTGTGCAGGAAGGGATACATTCAGTCATGCAACATGAAGAAACACAAGGAAGTTCACACTGGAGAGAGGGCATTCACCTGCTCTGTGTGTTGGAACGGATTCATTCAGTCATCCAACCTGCAGAAACACCAGCTAGTTCAAGCTGGAGAGAGGACATTCACCTGCTCTCTGTGTAGGAAGGGATTCACTCAGTCATCCAAACTGCAGAAACACCATCTAGTTAAGATTGGAGTGAGGCCGTTCATCTGCACTGTATGTGGGAAGGGATTCATTCAATCATGCAACCTGCAGAAACACAAGCCAGTTCCCACTGGTGAGAGGCCGTTCACCTGCTCTGTGTGTTGGAAGGGATTCATTCAGTCAACCAACCTGCAGGAACACCAGCTAGTTCAAACTGGAGAGAGGCCGTTCACCTGCTCTCTGTGTGTGGGAATGGATTCACTCTGTCATCCAAACTGCAGAAACACCAGCTATTTAACACTGGATAGAGGCCGTTCACCTGCTCTGTGTGTAGGAAGGGATTCATTCAGTCATCCAACCTGCAGAAACACCAGCAAGTTCGCACTGAAAAGAGGCCGTTTGTCTGCTCTGTGTGTTGGAAGGGTTTCATTCAGTCATTCAACCCGCAGAAACACCAGCTAGTTAACACTGGAGAGAGGGCATTCACCTGCTCTCTGTGTAGGAAGGGATTCGCTGAGTCATCCAACCTGCAGAAACACAAGCTAGTTCAAACTGGAGAGAGGCCATTCACCTGCTCTCTGAGTAGAAAGGGATTCACTCAGTCATCCAAACTACAGAAACACAAGCAAGTTCACACTGGAGAGAGGCTGTTCACCTGCTCTGTGTGCAGGAAGGGATTCATTCAGTCATCCAACCTGCAGAAACACAAGGAAATTCACACTGCAGAGAGGCCGTTCACCTGCTCTCCGTGTAGGACGGGATTCATTCAGTCATCCAACCTGCAGAAACACAAGGAAATTCACACTGCAGTGAGGCCGTTCACCTGCTCTCTGTGTAGGACGGGATTCATTCAGTCATGCAACCTGCAGGAACACCAGCAAGTTCGCACAGTAGAGAGGCCGTCCTTCTGCTCTGTGTGTTGGAAGGGTTTCATTCAGTCATCCAACGTGCACAAACACAAGCAGGTTCACACTGGAGAGAGGCCGTTCACCCTCTCTGTATGTAGGAAGGGGTTCACTCAGTCATCCAACCTGCAGAAACACCAGCTAGTTCACACTGGAGAGAGGGCATTCACCTGCTCTCTGTGTAGGACGGGATTCATTCAGTCATCCAACGTGCACAAACACAAGCCAGTTCACACTGGAGAGAAGCCGTTCACCTGCTCTGTGTGATGGAAGGGATTCATTCAGTCATCCAAACTGCAGAAACACCAGCAAGTTCACACTGGAGAGAAGCCGTTCACCTGCTCTGTGTGTTGGAAGGGATTCATTCAGTCATCGAAACTGCAGAAACACAAGCAGGTTCACACTGGAGAGAAGCCGTTCACCTGCTCTGTGTGCAAGAAGGGATTCATTCAGTTATCCAACCTGCAGAAACACCAGTTATTACAGACTGGAGAGAGGCCATTCATCTGCACTGTCTGTGGGAAGGGATACATTCAGTCATGCAACCTGCAGAAACACAAGATAGTTCACACTGGAGAGAGGCCAATCACCTGCTCTGTGTGCAGGAAGGGATTCATTCAGTCATCCAAACTGCAGAAACACAAGCAAGTTAACACTGGAGAGAGGCCATTCATCTGCACTGTCTGTGGGAAGGGATTCATTCAGTCACCCAACCTGCAGAAACACAAGCTAGTTCACACTGGAGAGAGGCCGTTCACCTGCTCTGTGTGTAGGAAGGGATTCATTCAGTCATCCAACCTGCAGAAACACCAGCTAGTTCAAGCTGGAGAGAGGACATTCACCTGCTCTCTGTGTAGGAAGGGATTCACTCAGTCATCCAAACTGCAGAAACACCATCTAGTTAAGATTGGAGTGAGGCCGTTCATCTGCACTGTATGTGGGAAGGGATTCATTCAATCATGCAACCTGCAGAAACACAAGCCAGTTCCCACTGGTGAGAGGCCGTTCACCTGCTCTGTGTGTTGGAAGGGATTCATTCAGTCAACCAACCTGCAGGAACACCAGCTAGTTCAAACTGGAGAGAGGCCGTTCACCTGCTCTCTGTGTAGGAAGGGATTCATTCAGTCATCCAACCTGCAGAAACACCAGCAAGTTCGCACTGAAAAGAGGCCGTTTGTCTGCTCTGTGTGTTGGAAGGGTTTCATTCAGTCATTCAACCCGCAGAAACACCAGCTAGTTAACACTGGAGAGAGGGCATTCACCTGCTCTCTGTGTAGGAAGGGATTCGCTGAGTCATCCAACCTGCAGAAACACAAGCTAGTTCAAACTGGAGAGAGGCCATTCACCTGCTCTCTGAGTAGAAAGGGATTCACTCAGTCATCCAAACTACAGAAACACAAGCAAGTTCACACTGGAGAGAGGCTGTTCACCTGCTCTGTGTGCAGGAAGGGATTCATTCAGTCATCCAACCTGCAGAAACACAAGGAAATTCACACTGCAGAGAGGCCGTTCACCTGCTCTCCGTGTAGGACGGGATTCATTCAGTCATCCAACCTGCAGAAACACAAGGAAATTCACACTGCAGTGAGGCCGTTCACCTGCTCTCTGTGTAGGACGGGATTCATTCAGTCATGCAACCTGCAGAAACACCAGCAAGTTCGCACAGTAGAGAGGCCGTCCTTCTGCTCTGTGTGTTGGAAGGGTTTCATTCAGTCATCCAACGTGCACAAACACAAGCAGGTTCACACTGGAGAGAGGCCGTTCACCCTCTCTGTATGTAGGAAGGGGTTCACTCAGTCATCCAACCTGCAGAAACACCAGCTAGTTCACACTGGAGAGAGGGCATTCACCTGCTCTCTGTGTAGGACGGGATTCATTCAGTCATCCAACGTGCACAAACACAAGCCAGTTCACACTGGAGAGAAGCCGTTCACCTGCTCTGTGTGATGGAAGGGATTCATTCAGTCATCCAAACTGCAGAAACACCAGCAAGTTCACACTGGAGAGAAGCCGTTCACCTGCTCTGTGTGTTGGAAGGGATTCATTCAGTCATCCAAACTGCAGAAACACAAGCAAGTTCACACTGGAGAGAAGCCGTTCACCTGCTCTGTGTGCAAGAAGGGATTCATTCAGTTATCCAACCTGCAGAAACACCAGTTATTACAGACTGGAGAGAGGCCATTCATCTGCACTGTCTGTGGGAAGGGATACATTCAGTCATGCAACCTGCAGAAACACAAGATAGTTCACACTGGAGAGAGGCCAATCACCTGCTCTGTGTGCAGGAAGGGATTCATTCAGTCATCCAAACTGCAGAAACACAAGCAAGTTAACACTGGAGAGAGGCCATTCATCTGCACTGTCTGTGGGAAGGGATTCATTCAGTCACCCAACCTGCAGAAACACAAGCTAGTTCACACTGGAGAGAGGCCGTTCACCTGCTCTGTGTGTAGGAAGGGATTCATTCAGTCATCCAAACTGCAGAAACACAATAAAGTTCACACTGGAGAGAGGCCATTCATCTGCACTGTCTGTGGAAAGGGATTCATTCAGTCACCCAACCTGCAGAAACACAAGCTAGTTCACACTGGAGAGAGGCCGTTCACCTGCTCTGTGTGTAGGAAGGGATTCATTCAGTCATCCAAACTGCAGAAACACAATAAAGTTCACACTGGAGAGAGGCCATTCATCTGCACTGTCTGTGGAAAGGGATTCATTCAGTCATGCAACCTGCAGAAACACAAGCAAAATCACACTGGAAAGTGGCTGTTCACCTGCTCTGTGTGTTTTTAAGGGATTAATTCGGTCAACCAACCTGCACAAACACCGGTTAATTCACACTGGAGAGAGGCCGTTCACCTGCTCTGTGTGTAGGAAGGGATTCATTCAGTCATGAAACTTGCAGAAATACCAGCTAATTCACACTGGAGTGAGGCTGTTCACCTGCTCTGTGTGTAGGAAGGGATTCATTCAGTTATCCATCCTGCAGAAACACAAGCAAGTTCACACTGGATAGAGGCAGTTCACCTGCTCTCTGTGCAGGAAGGGATACATTCAGTCATGCAACATGAAGAAACACAAGGAAGTTCACACTGGAGAGAGGGCATTCACCTGCTCTGTGTGTTGGAACGGATTCATTCAGTCATCCAACCTGCAGAAACACCAGCTAGTTCAAGCTGGAGAGAGGACATTCACCTGCTCTCTGTGTAGGAAGGGATTCACTCAGTCATCCAAACTGCAGAAACACCATCTAGTTAAGATTGAAGTGAGGCCGTTCATCTGCACTGTATGTGGGAAGGGATTCATTCAATCATGCAACCTGCAGAAACACAAGCCAGTTCCCACTGGTGAGAGGCCGTTCACCTGCTCTGTGTGTTGGAAGGGATTCATTCAGTCAACCAACCTGCAGGAACACCAGCTAGTTCAAACTGGAGAGAGGCCGTTCACCTGCTCTCTGTGTGTGGGAATGGATTCACTCTGTCATCCAAACTGCAGAAACACCAGCTATTTAACACTGGATAGAGGCCGTTCACCTGCTCTGTGTGTAGGAAGGGATTCATTCAGTCATCCAACCTGCAGAAACACCAGCAAGTTCGCACTGAAAAGAGGCCGTTTGTCTGCTCTGTGTGTTGGAAGGGTTTCATTCAGTCATTCAACCCGCAGAAACACCAGCTAGTTAACACTGGAGAGAGGGCATTCACCTGCTCTCTGTGTAGGAAGGGATTCGCTGAGTCATCCAACCTGCAGAAACACAAGCTAGTTCAAACTGGAGAGAGGCCATTCACCTGCTCTCTGAGTAGAAAGGGATTCACTCAGTCATCCAAACTACAGAAACACAAGCAAGTTCACACTGGAGAGAGGCTGTTCACCTGCTCTGTGTGCAGGAAGGGATTCATTCAGTCATCCAACCTGCAGAAACACAAGCAAGTTAACACTGGAGAGAGGCCATTCATCTGCACTGTCTGTGGAAAGGGATTCATTCGGTCATGCAACCTGCAGAAACACAAGCAAAATCACACTGGAAAGTGGCTGTTCACCTGCTCTGTGTGTTTTTAAGGGATTAATTTGGTCAACCAACCTGCACAAACACCGGTTAATTCACACTGGAGAGAGGCCGTTCACCTGCTCTGTGTGTAGGAAGGGATTCATTCAGTCATGAAACTTGCAGAAATACCAGCTAATTCACACTGGAGTGAGGCTGTTCACCTGCTCTGTGTGTAGGAAGGGATTCATTCAGTTATCCATCCTGCAGAAACACAAGCAAGTTCACACTGGATAGAGGCAGTTCACCTGCTCTCTGTGCAGGAAGGGATACATTCAGTCATGCAACATGAAGAAACACAAGGAAGTTCACACTGGAGAGAGGGCATTCACCTGCTCTGTGTGTTGGAACGGATTCATTCAGTCATCCAACCTGCAGAAACACCAGCTAGTTCAAGCTGGAGAGAGGACATTCACCTGCTCTCTGTGTAGGAAGGGATTCACTCAGTCATCCAAACTGCAGAAACACCATCTAGTTAAGATTGAAGTGAGGCCGTTCATCTGCACTGTATGTGGGAAGGGATTCATTCAATCATGCAACCTGCAGAAACACAAGCCAGTTCCCACTGGTGAGAGGCCGTTCACCTGCTCTGTGTGTTGGAAGGGATTCATTCAGTCAACCAAACTGCAGAAACACCAGCTATTTAACACTGGATAGAGGCCGTTCACCTGCTCTGTGTGTAGGAAGGGATTCATTCAGTCATCCAACCTGCAGAAACACCAGCAAGTTCGCACTGAAAAGAGGCCGTTTGTCTGCTCTGTGTGTTGGAAGGGTTTCATTCAGTCATTCAACCCGCAGAAACACCAGCTAGTTAACACTGGAGAGAGGGCATTCACCTGCTCTCTGTGTAGGAAGGGATTCGCTGAGTCATCCAACCTGCAGAAACACAAGCTAGTTCAAACTGGAGAGAGGCCATTCACCTGCTCTCTGAGTAGAAAGGGATTCACTCAGTCATCCAAACTACAGAAACACAAGCAAGTTCACACTGGAGAGAGGCTGTTCACCTGCTCTGTGTGCAGGAAGGGATTCATTCAGTCATCCAACCTGCAGAAACACAAGGAAATTCACACTGCAGTCAGGCCGTTCACCTGCTCTCTGTGTAGGACGGGATTCATTCAGTCATGCAACCTGCAGAAACACCAGCAAGTTCGCACAGTAGAGAGGCCGTCCTTCTGCTCTGTGTGTTGGAAGGGTTTCATTCAGTCATCCAACGTGCACAAACACAAGCCAGTTCACACTGGAGAGAAGCCGTTCACCTGCTCTGTGTGTAGGAAGGGATTCATTCAGTCATCCTACCTGCAGAAACACAAGCAGGTTCACACTGGAGAGAGGCCATTCACCTGCTCTCTATGTAGGAAGGGGTTCACTCAGTCATACAACCTGCAGAAACACCAGCTAGTTCACACTGGAGAGAGGGCATTCACCTGCTCTCTGTGTAGGACGGGATTCATTCAGTCATCCAACGTGCACAAACACAAGCCAGTTCACACTGGAGAGAAGCCGTTCACCTGCTCTGTGTGATGGAAGGGATTCATTCAGTCATCCAAACTGCAGAAACACCAGCAAGTTCACACTGGAGAGAAGCCGTTCACCTGCTCTGTGTGCAAGAAGGGATTCATTCAGTTATCCAACCTGCAGAAACACCAGTTATTACAGACTGGAGAGAGGCCATTCATCTGCACTGTCTGTGGGAAGGGATACATTCAGTCATGCAACCTACAGAAACACAAGATAGTTCACACTGGAGAGAGGCCAATCACCTGCTCTGTGTGCAGGAAGGGATTCATTCAGTCATCCAAACTGCAGAAACACAAGCAAGTTAACACTGGAGAGAGGCCATTCATCTGCACTGTCTGTGGGAAGGGATTCATTCAGTCACCCAACCTGCAGAAACACAAGCTAGTTCACACTGGAGATAGGCCGTTCACCTGCTCTGTGTGTAGGAAGAGATTCATTCAGTCATCCAACCTGCAGAAACACAAGCTCGTTCAAACTGGAGAGAGGCCGTCCACCTGCTCTCTGTGTAGGACGGGATTCATTCAGTTATCCAACCTGCAGACACACCAGCTAGTTCACACTGGAGAGAAGCTGTTCCCCTGCTCTGTGTGTTGGAACGGATTCATTCAGTCATCCAACCTGCAGAAACACAAGCAAGTTCACACTGGAAAGTGGCTGTTCACCTGCTCTGTGTGTTTTTAAGGGATTAATTTGGTCAACCAACCTGCAGAAACACCAGTTAGTTCACACTGGAGAGAGGCCGTTCACCTGCTCTGTGTGTAGGAAGGGATTCATTCAGTCATCCATCCTGCAGAAACACAAGCAAGTTCACACTCGATAGAGGCCATTCAACTGCTCTCTGTGTAGAAAGGGATTCATTCAGTCATCCTACCTGCAGAAACACAAGCAGGTTCACACTGGAGAGAGGCCGTTCACCTGCTCTCTATGTAGGAAGGGGTTCACTCAGTCATCCAACCTGCAGAAACACCAGCTAGTTCACACTGGAGAGAGGCCATTCACCTGCTCTCTGTGTAGGACGGGATTCATTCAGTCATCCAACCAGCAGAAACACCAGCAAGTTCGCACGGGAGAGAGGCCATTCGTCTGCTCTGTGTGTTGGAAGGGTTTCATTCAGTCATCCAACGTGCACAAACACAAGCCAGTTCACACTGGAGAGAGGCCGTTCACCTGCTCTGTGTGCAGGAAGGGATTCATTCAGTCTTCCAAACTGCAGAAACACAAGCAAGTTAACACTGGAGAGAGGCCATTCATCTGCACTGTCTGTGGGAAGGGATTCATTCAGTTATGCAACCTGCAGAAACACAAGCTAGTTCACACTGGAGAGAGGCCAATCACCTGCTCTGTGTGTTGGAACGGATTCATTCAGTCATCCAAACTGCAGAAACACAGGCAAGTTAACACTGGAGAGAGGCCATTAATCTGCACTGTCTGTGGAAAGGGATTCATTCAGTCATGCAACCTGCAGAAACACAAGCAAAATCACACTGGAAAGTGGCTGTTCACCTGCTCTGTGTGTTTTTAAGGGATTAATTCGGTCAACCAACCTGCAGAAACACCGGTTAATTCACACTGGAGAGAGGCCGTTCACCTGCTCTGTGTGTAGGAAGGGATTCATTCAGTCAGGAAACTTGCAGAAATACCAGCTAATTCACACTGGAGAGAGGCTGTTCACCTGCTCTGTGTGTAGGAAGGGATTCATTCAGTTATCCATCCTGCAGAAACACAAGCATGTTCACACTGGATAGAGGCAGTTCACCTGCTCTCTGTGCAGGAAGGGATACATTCAGTCATGCAACATGAAGAAACACAAGGAAGTTCACACTGGAGAGAGGGCATTCACCTGCTCTGTGTGTTGGAACGGATTCATTCAGTCATCCAACCTGCAGAAACACCAGCTAGTTCAAGCTGGAGAGAGGACATTCACCTGCTCTCTGTGTAGGAAGGGATTCACTCAGTCATCCAAACTGCAGAAACACCATCTAGTTAAGATTGGAGTGAGGCCGTTCATCTGCACTGTATGTGGGAAGGGATTCATTCAATCATGCAACCTGCAGAAACACAAGCCAGTTCCCACTGGTGAGAGGCCGTTCACCTGCTCTGTGTGTTGGAAGGGATTCATTCAGTCAACCAACCTGCAGGAACACCAGCTAGTTCAAACTGGAGAGAGGCCGTTCACCTGCTCTCTGTGTGTGGGAATGGATTCACTCTGTCATCCAAACTGCAGAAACACCAGCTATTTAACACTGGATAGAGGCCGTTCACCTGCTCTGTGTGTAGGAAGGGATTCATTCAGTCATCCAACCTGCAGAAACACCAGCAAGTTCGCACTGAAAAGAGGCCGTTTGTCTGCTCTGTGTGTTGGAAGGGTTTCATTCAGTCATTCAACCCGCAGAAACACCAGGTAGTTAACACTGGAGAGAGGGCATTCACCTGCTCTCTGTGTAGGAAGGGATTCGCTGAGTCATCCAACCTGCAGAAACACAAGCTAGTTCAAACTGGAGAGAGGCCATTCACCTGCTCTCTGAGTAGAAAGGGATTCACTCAGTCATCCAAACTACAGAAACACAAGCAAGTTCACACTGGAGAGAGGCTGTTCACCTGCTCTGTGTGCAGGAAGGGATTCATTCAGTCATCCAACCTGCAGAAACACAAGGAAATTCACACTGCAGTGAGGCCGTTCACCTGCTCTCTGTGTAGGACGGGATTCATTCAGTCATGCAACCTGCAGAAACACCAGCAAGTTCGCACAGTAGAGAGGCCGTCCTTCTGCTCTGTGTGTTGGAAGGGTTTCATTCAGTCATCCAACGTGCACAAACACAAGCCAGTTCACACTGGAGAGAGGCCGTTCACCTGCTCTCTATGTAGGAAGGGGTTCACTCAGTCATCCAACCTGCAGAAACACCAGCTAGTTCACACTGGAGAGAGGGCATTCACCTGCTCTCTGTGTAGGACGGGATTCATTCAGTCATCCAACGTGCACAAACACAAGCCAGTTCACACTGGAGAGAAGCCGTTCACCTGCTCTGTGTGATGGAAGGGATTCATTCAGTCATCCAAACTGCAGAAACACCAGCAAGTTCACACTGGAGAGAAGCCGTTCACCTGCTCTGTGTGTTGGAAGGGATTCATTCAGTCATCCAAACTGCAGAAACACAAGCAAGTTCACACTGGAGAGAAGCCGTTCACCTGCTCTGTGTGCAAGAAGGGATTCATTCAGTTATCCAACCTGCAGAAACACCAGTTATTACAGACTGGAGAGAGGCCATTCATCTGCACTGTCTGTGGGAAGGGATACATTCAGTCATGCAACCTGCAGAAACACAAGATAGTTCACACTGGAGAGAGGCCAATCACCTGCTCTGTGTGCAGGAAGGGATTCATTCAGTCATCCAAACTGCAGAAACACAAGCAAGTTAACACTGGAGAGAGGCCATTCATCTGCACTGTCTGTGGGAAGGGATTCATTCAGTCACCCAACCTGCAGAAACACAAGCTAGTTCACACTGGAGAGAGGCCGTTCACCTGCTCTGTGTGTAGGAAGGGATTCATTCAGTCATCCAAACTGCAGAAACACAATAAAGTTCACACTGGAGAGAGGCCATTCATCTGCACTGTCTGTGGAAAGGGATTCATTCAGTCACCCAACCTGCAGAAACACAAGCTAGTTCACACTGGAGAGAGGCCGTTCACCTGCTCTGTGTGTAGGAAGGGATTCATTCAGTCATCCAAACTGCAGAAACACAATAAAGTTCACACTGGAGAGAGGCCATTCATCTGCACTGTCTGTGGAAAGGGATTCATTCAGTTATGCAACCTGCAGAAACACAAGCAAAATCACACTGGAAAGTGGCTGTTCACCTGCTCTGTGTGTTTTTAAGGGATTAATTCGGTCAACCAACCTGCACAAACACCGGTTAATTCACACTGGAGAGAGGCCGTTCACCTGCTCTGTGTGTAGGAAGGGATTCATTCAGTCATGAAACTTGCAGAAATACCAGCTAATTCACACTGGAGTGAGGCTGTTCACCTGCTCTGTGTGTAGGAAGGGATTCATTCAGTTATCCATCCTGCAGAAACACAAGCAAGTTCACACTGGATAGAGGCAGTTCACCTGCTCTCTGTGCAGGAAGGGATACATTCAGTCATGCAACATGAAGAAACACAAGGAAGTTCACACTGGAGAGAGGGCATTCACCTGCTCTGTGTGTTGGAACGGATTCATTCAGTCATCCAACCTGCAGAAACACCAGCTAGTTCAAGCTGGAGAGAGGACATTCACCTGCTCTCTGTGTAGGAAGGGATTCACTCAGTCATCCAAACTGCAGAAACACCATCTAGTTAAGATTGAAGTGAGGCCGTTCATCTGCACTGTATGTGGGAAGGGATTCATTCAATCATGCAACCTGCAGAAACACAAGCCAGTTCCCACTGGTGAGAGGCCGTTCACCTGCTCTGTGTGTTGGAAGGGATTCATTCAGTCAACCAACCTGCAGGAACACCAGCTAGTTCAAACTGGAGAGAGGCCGTTCACCTGCTCTCTGTGTGTGGGAATGGATTCACTCTGTCATCCAAACTGCAGAAACACCAGCTATTTAACACTGGATAGAGGCCGTTCACCTGCTCTGTGTGTAGGAAGGGATTCATTCAGTCATCCAACCTGCAGAAACACCAGCAAGTTCGCACTGAAAAGAGGCCGTTTGTCTGCTCTGTGTGTTGGAAGGGTTTCATTCAGTCATTCAACCCGCAGAAACACCAGCTAGTTAACACTGGAGAGAGGGCATTCACCTGCTCTCTGTGTAGGAAGGGATTCGCTGAGTCATCCAACCTGCAGAAACACAAGCTAGTTCAAACTGGAGAGAGGCCATTCACCTGCTCTCTGAGTAGAAAGGGATTCACTCAGTCATCCAAACTACAGAAACACAAGCAAGTTCACACTGGAGAGAGGCTGTTCACCTGCTCTGTGTGCAGGAAGGGATTCATTCAGTCATCCAACCTGCAGAAACACAAGGAAATTCACACTGCAGTCAGGCCGTTCACCTGCTCTCTGTGTAGGACGGGATTCATTCAGTCATGCAACCTGCAGAAACACCAGCAAGTTCGCACAGTAGAGAGGCCGTCCTTCTGCTCTGTGTGTTGGAAGGGTTTCATTCAGTCATCCAACGTGCAGAAACACAATAAAGTTCACACTGGAGAGAGGCCATTCATCTGCACTGTCTGTGGAAAGGGATTCATTCAGTCACCCAACCTGCAGAAACACAAGCTAGTTCACACTGGAGAGAGGCCGTTCACCTGCTCTGTGTGTAGGAAGGGATTCATTCAGTCATCCAAACTGCAGAAACACAAGCAAGTTCACACTGGAGAGAGGCTGTTCACCTGCTCTGTGTGCAGGAAGGGATTCATTCAGTCATCCAACCTGCAGAAACACAAGGAAATTCACACTGCAGTGAGGCCGTTCACCTGCTCTCTGTGTAGGACGGGATTCATTCAGTCATGCAACCTGCAGAAACACCAGCAAGTTCGCACAGTAGAGAGGCCGTCCTTCTGCTCTGTGTGTTGGAAGGGTTTCATTCAGTCATCCAACGTGCACAAACACAAGCCAGTTCACACTGGAGAGAGGCCGTTCACCTGCTCTCTATGTAGGAAGGGGTTCACTCAGTCATCCAACCTGCAGAAACACCAGCTAGTTCACACTGGAGAGAGGGCATTCACCTGCTCTCTGTGTAGGACGGGATTCATTCAGTCATCCAACGTGCACAAACACAAGCCAGTTCACACTGGAGAGAAGCCGTTCACCTGCTCTGTGTGATGGAAGGGATTCATTCAGTCATCCAAACTGCAGAAACACCAGCAAGTTCACACTGGAGAGAAGCCGTTCACCTGCTCTGTGTGTTGGAAGGGATTCATTCAGTCATCCAAACTGCAGAAACACAAGCAAGTTCACACTGGAGAGAAGCCGTTCACCTGCTCTGTGTGCAAGAAGGGATTCATTCAGTTATCCAACCTGCAGAAACACCAGTTATTACAGACTGGAGAGAGGCCATTCATCTGCACTGTCTGTGGGAAGGGATACATTCAGTCATGCAACCTGCAGAAACACAAGATAGTTCACACTGGAGAGAGGCCAATCACCTGCTCTGTGTGCAGGAAGGGATTCATTCAGTCATCCAAACTGCAGAAACACAAGCAAGTTAACACTGGAGAGAGGCCATTCATCTGCACTGTCTGTGGGAAGGGATTCATTCAGTCACCCAACCTGCAGAAACACAAGCTAGTTCACACTGGAGAGAGGCCGTTCACCTGCTCTGTGTGTAGGAAGGGATTCATTCAGTCATCCAAACTGCAGAAACACAATAAAGTTCACACTGGAGAGAGGCCATTCATCTGCACTGTCTGTGGAAAGGGATTCATTCAGTCACCCAACCTGCAGAAACACAAGCTAGTTCACACTGGAGAGAGGCCGTTCACCTGCTCTGTGTGTAGGAAGGGATTCATTCAGTCATCCAAACTGCAGAAACACAATAAAGTTCACACTGGAGAGAGGCCATTCATCTGCACTGTCTGTGGAAAGGGATTCATTCAGTTATGCAACCTGCAGAAACACAAGCAAAATCACACTGGAAAGTGGCTGTTCACCTGCTCTGTGTGTTTTTAAGGGATTAATTCGGTCAACCAACCTGCACAAACACCGGTTAATTCACACTGGAGAGAGGCCGTTCACCTGCTCTGTGTGTAGGAAGGGATTCATTCAGTCATGAAACTTGCAGAAATACCAGCTAATTCACACTGGAGTGAGGCTGTTCACCTGCTCTGTGTGTAGGAAGGGATTCATTCAGTTATCCATCCTGCAGAAACACAAGCAAGTTCACACTGGATAGAGGCAGTTCACCTGCTCTCTGTGCAGGAAGGGATACATTCAGTCATGCAACATGAAGAAACACAAGGAAGTTCACACTGGAGAGAGGGCATTCACCTGCTCTGTGTGTTGGAACGGATTCATTCAGTCATCCAACCTGCAGAAACACCAGCTAGTTCAAGCTGGAGAGAGGACATTCACCTGCTCTCTGTGTAGGAAGGGATTCACTCAGTCATCCAAACTGCAGAAACACCATCTAGTTAAGATTGAAGTGAGGCCGTTCATCTGCACTGTATGTGGGAAGGGATTCATTCAATCATGCAACCTGCAGAAACACAAGCCAGTTCCCACTGGTGAGAGGCCGTTCACCTGCTCTGTGTGTTGGAAGGGATTCATTCAGTCAACCAACCTGCAGGAACACCAGCTAGTTCAAACTGGAGAGAGGCCGTTCACCTGCTCTCTGTGTGTGGGAATGGATTCACTCTGTCATCCAAACTGCAGAAACACCAGCTATTTAACACTGGATAGAGGCCGTTCACCTGCTCTGTGTGTAGGAAGGGATTCATTCAGTCATCCAACCTGCAGAAACACCAGCAAGTTCGCACTGAAAAGAGGCCGTTTGTCTGCTCTGTGTGTTGGAAGGGTTTCATTCAGTCATTCAACCCGCAGAAACACCAGCTAGTTAACACTGGAGAGAGGGCATTCACCTGCTCTCTGTGTAGGAAGGGATTCGCTGAGTCATCCAACCTGCAGAAACACAAGCTAGTTCAAACTGGAGAGAGGCCATTCACCTGCTCTCTGAGTAGAAAGGGATTCACTCAGTCATCCAAACTACAGAAACACAAGCAAGTTCACACTGGAGAGAGGCTGTTCACCTGCTCTGTGTGCAGGAAGGGATTCATTCAGTCATCCAACCTGCAGAAACACAAGGAAATTCACACTGCAGTCAGGCCGTTCACCTGCTCTCTGTGTAGGACGGGATTCATTCAGTCATGCAACCTGCAGAAACACCAGCAAGTTCGCACAGTAGAGAGGCCGTCCTTCTGCTCTGTGTGTTGGAAGGGTTTCATTCAGTCATCCAACGTGCACAAACACAAGCCAGTTCACACTGGAGAGAAGCCGTTCACCTGCTCTGTGTGTAGGAAGGGATTCATTCAGTCATCCTACCTGCAGAAACACAAGCAGGTTCACACTGGAGAGAGGCCATTCACCTGCTCTCTATGTAGGAAGGGGTTCACTCAGTCATACAACCTGCAGAAACACCAGCTAGTTCACACTGGAGAGAGGGCATTCACCTGCTCTCTGTGTAGGACGGGATTCATTCAGTCATCCAACGTGCACAAACACAAGCCAGTTCACACTGGAGAGAAGCCGTTCACCTGCTCTGTGTGATGGAAGGGATTCATTCAGTCATCCAAACTGCAGAAACACCAGCAAGTTCACACTGGAGAGAAGCCGTTCACCTGCTCTGTGTGCAAGAAGGGATTCATTCAGTTATCCAACCTGCAGAAACACCAGTTATTACAGACTGGAGAGAGGCCATTCATCTGCACTGTCTGTGGGAAGGGATACATTCAGTCATGCAACCTACAGAAACACAAGATAGTTCACACTGGAGAGAGGCCAATCACCTGCTCTGTGTGCAGGAAGGGATTCATTCAGTCATCCAAACTGCAGAAACACAAGCAAGTTAACACTGGAGAGAGGCCATTCATCTGCACTGTCTGTGGGAAGGGATTCATTCAGTCACCCAACCTGCAGAAACACAAGCTAGTTCACACTGGAGATAGGCCGTTCACCTGCTCTGTGTGTAGGAAGGGATTCATTCAGTCATCCAACCTGCAGAAACACAAGCTCGTTCAAACTGGAGAGAGGCCGTCCACCTGCTCTCTGTGTAGGACGGGATTCATTCAGTTATCCAACCTGCAGACACACCAGCTAGTTCACACTGGAGAGAAGCTGTTCCCCTGCTCTGTGTGTTGGAACGGATTCATTCAGTCATCCAACCTGCAGAAACACAAGCAAGTTCACACTGGAAAGTGGCTGTTCACCTGCTCTGTGTGTTTTTAAGGGATTAATTTGGTCAACCAACCTGCAGAAACACCAGTTAGTTCACACTGGAGAGAGGCCGTTCACCTGCTCTGTGTGTAGGAAGGGATTCATTCAGTCATCCATCCTGCAGAAACACAAGCAAGTTCACACTCGATAGAGGCCATTCAACTGCTCTCTGTGTAGAAAGGGATTCATTCAGTCATCCTACCTGCAGAAACACAAGCAGGTTCACACTGGAGAGAGGCCGTTCACCTGCTCTCTATGTAGGAAGGGGTTCACTCAGTCATCCAACCTGCAGAAACACCAGCTAGTTCACACTGGAGAGAGGCCATTCACCTGCTCTCTGTGTAGGACGGGATTCATTCAGTCATCCAACCAGCAGAAACACCAGCAAGTTCGCACGGGAGAGAGGCCGTTCGTCTGCTCTGTGTGTTGGAAGGGTTTCATTCAGTCATCCAACGTGCACAAACACAAGCCAGTTCACACTGGAGAGAGGCCGTTCACCTGCTCTGTGTGCAGGAAGGGATTCATTCAGTCTTCCAAACTGCAGAAACACAAGCAAGTTAACACTGGAGAGAGGCCATTCATCTGCACTGTCTGTGGGAAGGGATTCATTCAGTTATGCAACCTGCAGAAACACAAGCTAGTTCACACTGGAGAGAGGCCAATCACCTGCTCTGTGTGTTGGAACGGATTCATTCAGTCATCCAAACTGCAGAAACACAGGCAAGTTAACACTGGAGAGAGGCCATTAATCTGCACTGTCTGTGGAAAGGGATTCATTCAGTCATGCAACCTGCAGAAACACAAGCAAAATCACACTGGAAAGTGGCTGTTCACCTGCTCTGTGTGTTTTTAAGGGATTAATTCGGTCAACCAACCTGCAGAAACACCGGTTAATTCACACTGGAGAGAGGCCGTTCACCTGCTCTGTGTGTAGGAAGGGATTCATTCAGTCAGGAAACTTGCAGAAATACCAGCTAATTCACACTGGAGAGAGGCTGTTCACCTGCTCTGTGTGTAGGAAGGGATTCATTCAGTTATCCATCCTGCAGAAACACAAGCATGTTCACACTGGATAGAGGCAGTTCACCTGCTCTCTGTGCAGGAAGGGATACATTCAGTCATGCAACATGAAGAAACACAAGGAAGTTCACACTGGAGAGAGGGCATTCACCTGCTCTGTGTGTTGGAACGGATTCATTCAGTCATCCAACCTGCAGAAACACCAGCTAGTTCAAGCTGGAGAGAGGACATTCACCTGCTCTCTGTGTAGGAAGGGATTCACTCAGTCATCCAAACTGCAGAAACACCATCTAGTTAAGATTGGAGTGAGGCCGTTCATCTGCACTGTATGTGGGAAGGGATTCATTCAATCATGCAACCTGCAGAAACACAAGCCAGTTCCCACTGGTGAGAGGCCGTTCACCTGCTCTGTGTGTTGGAAGGGATTCATTCAGTCAACCAACCTGCAGGAACACCAGCTAGTTCAAACTGGAGAGAGGCCGTTCACCTGCTCTCTGTGTGTGGGAATGGATTCACTCTGTCATCCAAACTGCAGAAACACCAGCTATTTAACACTGGATAGAGGCCGTTCACCTGCTCTGTGTGTAGGAAGGGATTCATTCAGTCATCCAACCTGCAGAAACACCAGCAAGTTCGCACTGAAAAGAGGCCGTTTGTCTGCTCTGTGTGTTGGAAGGGTTTCATTCAGTCATTCAACCCGCAGAAACACCAGCTAGTTAACACTGGAGAGAGGGCATTCACCTGCTCTCTGTGTAGGAAGGGATTCGCTGAGTCATCCAACCTGCAGAAACACAAGCTAGTTCAAACTGGAGAGAGGCCATTCACCTGCTCTCTGAGTAGAAAGGGATTCACTCAGTCATCCAAACTACAGAAACACAAGCAAGTTCACACTGGAGAGAGGCTGTTCACCTGCTCTGTGTGCAGGAAGGGATTCATTCAGTCATCCAACCTGCAGAAACACAAGGAAATTCACACTGCAGTGAGGCCGTTCACCTGCTCTCTGTGTAGGACGGGATTCATTCAGTCATGCAACCTGCAGAAACACCAGCAAGTTCGCACAGTAGAGAGGCCGTCCTTCTGCTCTGTGTGTTGGAAGGGTTTCATTCAGTCATCCAACGTGCACAAACACAAGCCAGTTCACACTGGAGAGAGGCCGTTCACCTGCTCTCTATGTAGGAAGGGGTTCACTCAGTCATCCAACCTGCAGAAACACCAGCTAGTTCACACTGGAGAGAGGGCATTCACCTGCTCTCTGTGTAGGACGGGATTCATTCAGTCATCCAACGTGCACAAACACAAGCCAGTTCACACTGGAGAGAAGCCGTTCACCTGCTCTGTGTGATGGAAGGGATTCATTCAGTCATCCAAACTGCAGAAACACCAGCAAGTTCACACTGGAGAGAAGCCGTTCACCTGCTCTGTGTGTTGGAAGGGATTCATTCAGTCATCCAAACTGCAGAAACACAAGCAAGTTCACACTGGAGAGAAGCCGTTCACCTGCTCTGTGTGCAAGAAGGGATTCATTCAGTTATCCAACCTGCAGAAACACCAGTTATTACAGACTGGAGAGAGGCCATTCATCTGCACTGTCTGTGGGAAGGGATACATTCAGTCATGCAACCTGCAGAAACACAAGATAGTTCACACTGGAGAGAGGCCAATCACCTGCTCTGTGTGCAGGAAGGGATTCATTCAGTCATCCAAACTGCAGAAACACAAGCAAGTTAACACTGGAGAGAGGCCATTCATCTGCACTGTCTGTGGGAAGGGATTCATTCAGTCACCCAACCTGCAGAAACACAAGCTAGTTCACACTGGAGAGAGGCCGTTCACCTGCTCTGTGTGTAGGAAGGGATTCATTCAGTCATCCAAACTGCAGAAACACAATAAAGTTCACACTGGAGAGAGGCCGTCCACCTGCTCTGTGTGTAGAACGGGATTCATTCAGTCATCCAACCTGCAAACACACCAGCTAGTTCACACTGGAAAGTGGCTGTTCACCTGCTCTGTGTGTTTTTAAGGGATTAATTCGGTCAACCAACCTGCAGAAACACCGGTTAATTCACACTGGAGAGAGGCCGTTCACCTGCTCTGTGTGATGGAAGGGATTCATTCAGTCATCCAAACTGCAGAAACACCAGCAAGTTCACACTGGAGAGAAGCC
>NC_133148.1:21633202-21729707 GCF_048418815.1 Hemitrygon akajei | reverse complement strand
GTTCACCTGCTCTGTGTATTGGAAGGGATTCATTCAGTCATCCAAACTGCAGAAACACAAGCAAGTTCACACTGGAGAGAAGCCGTTCACCTGCTCTGTGTGTTGGAAGGGATTCATTCAGTCATCCAAACTGCAGAAACACAAGCAAGTTCACACTGGAGAGAAGCCGTTCACCTGCTCTGTGTGCAAGAAGGGATTCATTCAGTTATCCAACCTGCAGAAACACCAGTTATTACAGACTGGAGAGAGGCCATTCATCTGCACTGTCTGTGGGAAGGGATACATTCAGTCATGCAACCTGCAGAAACACAAGATAGTTCACACTGGAGAGAGGCCAATCACCTGCTCTGTGTGCAGGAAGGGATTCATTCAGTCATCCAAACTGCAGAAACACAAGCAAGTTAACACTGGAGAGAGGCCATTCATCTGCACTGTCTGTGGGAAGGGATTCATTCAGTCATCCAACCTGCAAACACACCAGCTAGTTCACACTGGAAAGTGGCTGTTCACCTGCTCTGTGTGTTTTTAAGGGATTAATTCGGTCAACCAACCTGCAGAAACACCGGTTAATTCACACTGGAGAGAGGCCGTTCACCTGCTCTGTGTGTAGGAAGGGATTCATTCAGTCATGAAACTAGCAGAAATACCAGCTAATTCAGACTGGAGAGAGGCCGTTCACCTGCTCTTTGTGTAGGAAGGGATTCATTCAGTCATCCATCCTGCAGAAACACAAGCAAGTTCACACTCGATAGAGGCCATTCAACTGCTCTCTGTGTAGAAAGGGATTCACTCAGTCATCCAACCTGCAGAAACACAAGCTAGTTCAAACTGTATAGAGGCCGTTCACCTGCTCTCTTTGTAGGACGGGATTTATTCAGTCATCCAACCTGCAGAAACACCAGCTAGTTAACATTGGAGAGAGGCCATTCACCTGCTCTGTGTGTAGGAAGGGATTCATTCAGTCATGCAAACTGCAGAAACACCAGCTAGTTCACACTGGAGAGAGGTCGTTCACCTGCTCTGTGTGTAGGAAGGGATTCATTCAGTCATGCAAACTGCAGAAACACCAGCTAGTTCACACTGGAGAGAGGCCGTTCACCTGCTCTGTGTAGGAAGGGATTCATTCAGTCATGCAACCTGCAGAAATACAAGCCAGTTCGCACTGGAGAGAAGCCGTTCACCTGCTCTGTGAGTTGGAAGGGATTCATTCAGTCATCCATCCTGCAGAAACACAAGCAAGTTCATACTGGAGTGAGGCCATTTTCCAGCTCTGTGTGTTGGAAGGGATTCATTCAGTCATCCAACCTGCAGAAACACAAACTCGGTCAAACTGGAGAGAGGCCGTCCACCTGCTCTCTGTGTAGGACGGGATTCATTCAGTTATCCAACCTGCAGACACACCAGCTAGTTCACACTGGAGAGAGGCCGTTCACCTGCTCTGTGTGTTGGAAGGGATTCATTCAGTCATCCAACCTGCAGATACACAAGCTCGTTCAAACTGGAGAGAGGCCGTCCACCTGCTCTCTGTGTAGGACGGGATTCATTCAGTTATCCAACCTGCAGACACACCAGCTAGTTCACACTGGAGAGAAGCTGTTCCCCTGCTCTGTGTGTTGGAACGGATTCATTCAGTCATACAAACTGCAGACACACCAGCTAGTTCACACTGGAAAGTGGCTGTTCACCTGCTCTGTGTGTTTTTAAGGGATTAATTTGGTCAACCAACCTGCAGAAACACCAGTTAGTTCACACTGGAGAGAGGCCGTTCACCTGCTCTGTGTGTAGGAAGGGATTCATTCAGTCATCCATCCTGCAGAAACACAAGCAAGTTCAAACTGTATAGAGGCCGTTCACCTGCTCTCTTTGTAGGACGGGATTTATTCAGTCATCCAACCTGCAGAAACACCAGCTAGTTAACATTGGAGAGAGGCCGTTCACCTGCTCTGTGTGTAGGAAGGGATTCATTCAGTCATGCAAACTGCAGAAACACCATCTAGTTAAGATTGGAGTGAGGCCGTTCATCTGCACTGTATGTGGGAAGGGATTCATTCAATCATGCAACCTGCAGAAACACAAGCCAGTTCCCACTGGTGAGAGGCCGTTCACCTGCTCTGTGTGTTGGAAGGGATTCATTCAGTCAACCAACCTGCAGGAACACCAGCTAGTTCAAACTGGAGAGAGGCCGTTCACCTGCTCTCTGTGTGTGGGAATGGATTCACTCTGTCATCCAAACTGCAGAAACACCAGCTATTTAACACTGGATAGAGGCCGTTCACCTGCTCTGTGTGTAGGAAGGGATTCATTCAGTCATCCAACCTGCAGAAACACCAGCAAGTTCGCACTGAAAAGAGGCCGTTTGTCTGCTCTGTGTGTTGGAAGGGTTTCATTCAGTCATTCAACCCGCAGAAACACCAGCTAGTTAACACTGGAGAGAGGGCATTCACCTGCTCTCTGTGTAGGAAGGGATTCGCTGAGTCATCCAACCTGCAGAAACACAAGCTAGTTCAAACTGGAGAGAGGCCATTCACCTGCTCTCTGAGTAGAAAGGGATTCACTCAGTCATCCAAACTACAGAAACACAAGCAAGTTCACACTGGAGAGAGGCTGTTCACCTGCTCTGTGTGCAGGAAGGGATTCATTCAGTCATCCAACCTGCAGAAACACAAGGAAATTCACACTGCAGTGAGGCCGTTCACCTGCTCTCTGTGTAGGACGGGATTCATTCAGTCATGCAACCTGCAGAAACACCAGCAAGTTCGCACAGTAGAGAGGCCGTCCTTCTGCTCTGTGTGTTGGAAGGGTTTCATTCAGTCATCCAACGTGCACAAACACAAGCCAGTTCACACTGGAGAGAGGCCGTTCACCTGCTCTCTATGTAGGAAGGGGTTCACTCAGTCATCCAACCTGCAGAAACACCAGCTAGTTCACACTGGAGAGAGGGCATTCACCTGCTCTCTGTGTAGGACGGGATTCATTCAGTCATCCAACGTGCACAAACACAAGCCAGTTCACACTGGAGAGAAGCCGTTCACCTGCTCTGTGTGATGGAAGGGATTCATTCAGTCATCCAAACTGCAGAAACACCAGCAAGTTCACACTGGAGAGAAGCCGTTCACCTGCTCTGTGTGTTGGAAGGGATTCATTCAGTCATCCAAACTGCAGAAACACAAGCAAGTTCACACTGGAGAGAAGCCGTTCACCTGCTCTGTGTGCAAGAAGGGATTCATTCAGTTATCCAACCTGCAGAAACACCAGTTATTACAGACTGGAGAGAGGCCATTCATCTGCACTGTCTGTGGGAAGGGATACATTCAGTCATGCAACCTGCAGAAACACAAGATAGTTCACACTGGAGAGAGGCCAATCACCTGCTCTGTGTGCAGGAAGGGATTCATTCAGTCATCCAAACTGCAGAAACACAAGCAAGTTAACACTGGAGAGAGGCCATTCATCTGCACTGTCTGTGGGAAGGGATTCATTCAGTCACCCAACCTGCAGAAACACAAGCTAGTTCACACTGGAGAGAGGCCGTTCACCTGCTCTGTGTGTAGGAAGGGATTCATTCAGTCATCCAAACTGCAGAAACACAATAAAGTTCACACTGGAGAGAGGCCGTCCACCTGCTCTGTGTGTAGAACGGGATTCATTCAGTCATCCAACCTGCAAACACACCAGCTAGTTCACACTGGAAAGTGGCTGTTCACCTGCTCTGTGTGTTTTTAAGGGATTAATTCGGTCAACCAACCTGCAGAAACACCGGTTAATTCACACTGGAGAGAGGCCGTTCACCTGCTCTGTGTGATGGAAGGGATTCATTCAGTCATCCAAACTGCAGAAACACCAGCAAGTTCACACTGGAGAGAAGCCGTTCACCTGCTCTGTGTATTGGAAGGGATTCATTCAGTCATCCAAACTGCAGAAACACAAGCAAGTTCACACTGGAGAGAAGCCGTTCACCTGCTCTGTGTGTTGGAAGGGATTCATTCAGTCATCCAAACTGCAGAAACACAAGCAAGTTCACACTGGAGAGAAGCCGTTCACCTGCTCTGTGTGCAAGAAGGGATTCATTCAGTTATCCAACCTGCAGAAACACCAGTTATTACAGACTGGAGAGAGGCCATTCATCTGCACTGTCTGTGGGAAGGGATACATTCAGTCATGCAACCTGCAGAAACACAAGATAGTTCACACTGGAGAGAGGCCAATCACCTGCTCTGTGTGCAGGAAGGGATTCATTCAGTCATCCAAACTGCAGAAACACAAGCAAGTTAACACTGGAGAGAGGCCATTCATCTGCACTGTCTGTGGGAAGGGATTCATTCAGTCATCCAACCTGCAAACACACCAGCTAGTTCACACTGGAAAGTGGCTGTTCACCTGCTCTGTGTGTTTTTAAGGGATTAATTCGGTCAACCAACCTGCAGAAACACCGGTTAATTCACACTGGAGAGAGGCCGTTCACCTGCTCTGTGTGTAGGAAGGGATTCATTCAGTCATGAAACTAGCAGAAATACCAGCTAATTCAGACTGGAGAGAGGCCGTTCACCTGCTCTTTGTGTAGGAAGGGATTCATTCAGTCATCCATCCTGCAGAAACACAAGCAAGTTCACACTCGATAGAGGCCATTCAACTGCTCTCTGTGTAGAAAGGGATTCACTCAGTCATCCAACCTGCAGAAACACAAGCTAGTTCAAACTGTATAGAGGCCGTTCACCTGCTCTCTTTGTAGGACGGGATTTATTCAGTCATCCAACCTGCAGAAACACCAGCT
This sequence comes from Hemitrygon akajei, assembly GCF_048418815.1. NCBI lineage: Eukaryota > Metazoa > Chordata > Chondrichthyes > Myliobatiformes > Dasyatidae > Hemitrygon > Hemitrygon akajei. The sequence goes on along the minus strand of NC_133148.1, from coordinate 21,724,936 downwards.
AGTTAACATTGGAGAGAGGCCATTCACCTGCTCTGTGTGTAGGAAGGGATTCATTCAGTCATGCAAACTGCAGAAACACCAGCTAGTTCACACTGGAGAGAGGTCGTTCACCTGCTCTGTGTGTAGGAAGGGATTCATTCAGTCATGCAAACTGCAGAAACACCAGCTAGTTCACACTGGAGAGAGGCCGTTCACCTGCTCTGTGTAGGAAGGGATTCATTCAGTCATGCAACCTGCAGAAATACAAGCCAGTTCGCACTGGAGAGAAGCCGTTCACCTGCTCTGTGAGTTGGAAGGGATTCATTCAGTCATCCATCCTGCAGAAACACAAGCAAGTTCATACTGGAGTGAGGCCATTTTCCAGCTCTGTGTGTTGGAAGGGATTCATTCAGTCATCCAACCTGCAGAAACACAAACTCGGTCAAACTGGAGAGAGGCCGTCCACCTGCTCTCTGTGTAGGACGGGATTCATTCAGTTATCCAACCTGCAGACACACCAGCTAGTTCACACTGGAGAGAGGCCGTTCACCTGCTCTGTGTGTTGGAAGGGATTCATTCAGTCATCCAACCTGCAGATACACAAGCTCGTTCAAACTGGAGAGAGGCCGTCCACCTGCTCTCTGTGTAGGACGGGATTCATTCAGTTATCCAACCTGCAGACACACCAGCTAGTTCACACTGGAGAGAAGCTGTTCCCCTGCTCTGTGTGTTGGAACGGATTCATTCAGTCATACAAACTGCAGACACACCAGCTAGTTCACACTGGAAAGTGGCTGTTCACCTGCTCTGTGTGTTTTTAAGGGATTAATTTGGTCAACCAACCTGCAGAAACACCAGTTAGTTCACACTGGAGAGAGGCCGTTCACCTGCTCTGTGTGTAGGAAGGGATTCATTCAGTCATCCATCCTGCAGAAACACAAGCAAGTTCAAACTGTATAGAGGCCGTTCACCTGCTCTCTTTGTAGGACGGGATTTATTCAGTCATCCAACCTGCAGAAACACCAGCTAGTTAACATTGGAGAGAGGCCGTTCACCTGCTCTGTGTGTAGGAAGGGATTCATTCAGTCATGCAAACTGCAGAAACACCAGTTATTTCACACTGGAGAGAGGTCGTTCACCTGCTCTGTGTGTTGGAAGGGATTCATTCAGTCATGCAAACTGCAGAAACACCAGCTAGTTCACACTGGAGAGAGGCCGTTCACCTGCTCTGTGTAGGAAGGGATTCATTCAGTCATGCAACCTGCAGAAATACAAGCCAGTTCGCACTGGAGAGAAGCCGTTCACCTGCTCTGTGTGTTGGAAGGGATTCATTCAGTCATCCGAACTGCAGAAACACAAGCTAGTTCAAACTGGAGAGAGTCCATTCTCCTGCTCAGTGTGTAGGAAGGGATTCATTCAGTCATCCATCCTGCAGAAACACAAGCAAGTTCACACTGGATAGAGGCCCTTCAGCTGCTCTGTGTAGGAAGGGATTAATTCAGTCATGCAACCTGCAGAAAGACAAGGTAGTTCACACTGGAGAGAGGGCATTCACCAGCTCTGCGTGTAGGAAGGGATTCATTCAGTCATCCAATCTGCAGAAACACAAGCAAGTTCACACTGGAGAGAGGCTGTTCACCTGCTCTCTGTGGAGGAAGGGATTCACACATTCATCCAACCTGCAGAAACACCAGCTAGTTCACACTGGAGTGAAGCCGTTCACCTGCTCTCTGTGGAGGAAGGGATTCACACATTCATCCAACCTGCAGAAACACCAGCTAGTTCACACTGGAGAGAGGCCGTTCACTTGCTCTGTTTGTAGGAAGGGATTTATTCAGTCATCCAAACTGCAGAAACACAAGCAAGTTCACACTGGAGAGAAGCCGTTCACCTGCTCTGTGTGTTGGAAGGGATTCATTCAGTCATGAAACCTGCAGAAACACCAGCTAGTTCACACCAGAGAGAGGCCGTTCACTTGCTCTGTGTGTTTTTAAGGGATTAATTCGTTCAACCAACTTGCAGAAACACCAGTTAGTTCACACTGGAGAGAAGCCATTCACCTGCTCTGTGTGTAGGAAGGGATTCATTCCGTCATCCAACCTGCAGAAACACCAGCAAGTTCACACTGGAGAGAGGGCATTCATCTGCTGTGTGTGTGGGAAAGGATTCATTCAGTCATCCAACCTGCAGAAACACAAGCAAGTTCACACTGGAGAGTGGCCGTTCACCTGCTCTGTGTAGGATGTGATTCATTCTGTCATCCAACCTGCAGAAACACCAGTTAGTTCACACTTGAGAGAGTCCGTTCACCTGTTCTGTGTGTAGGAAGGGATTCTTTCAGTCATCCTACCTGCTGAAACAAATGCAAGTTCACACTGGAGCGAGGCCGTTCACCTGATCTGTGTGTAGGAAGGAATTCATTCAGTCATCCAACCTGCAGAAACACAAGGAAGTTCACACTGGAGAGTGGCCGTTCACCTGCTCTGTGTAGGATGTGATTCATTCTGTCATCCAACCTGCAGAAACACCAGCTAGTTCACACTTGAGAGAGTCCGTTCTCCTGTTCTGTGTGTAGGAAGGGATTCTTTCAGTCAGCCAACCTGCTGAAACACCTGCAAGTTCACACTGTAGAGAGGCCGTTCAGCTGCTCTGTGTGTTGGAAGGGATTCATTCAGTCATCCAACCTGAAGATATATCAGTGAGTTCACACTGGAGAGACGCCGTTCATCTGCTCTAAATGTGGGAAGGGAGTTCATTCAGTTGTCCAACCTGTAGACACATCAGAGAATTCAGACCGGGGAGAGGCTGTTCAAATGCTCCATGTGTGGAATGGGATTCATCCAGTCATCTGAGCTACTGACACATCAAAGGGTTCATACTGGGGTGAGTCCGTTGATTTGCTCCATGTGTGGGAAGGGATTCATTTAGTCATCCCAACTGCTGAAACATGAAAGAGTTCACACTGGAGAGAGGCCATTCACCTGTTCCGAATGTGGGAAAGGGTTTATTGAATCATTCAACCTGCGGTCGCTCCAGCCAATTCACACTGGGTGAGGCCATTCACCTGTTTTGAGTGTGGAAAGGGATTCACTCATTCATCCCACCTGATCAGACACCAGCGAGAGGCCGTTCATTTGTTCCATGTGTGGGAAGGGATTTATTCAGTCGTCCCACCTGATAATACACCAGCGAGTTCACACTGGGGAAAGGCCATTCACCTGCTCTGAGTGTGGGAAGGGATTCATCCATCCATCCAACTTGCAGAAACACCAACGAGTTTCCAATGGGGAGAGGCCGTTCATCTGTTCTGAATGTGGGAAGGGGTTCAGTCAGTTATCTCACCTTGTGAGGTACCGGCAAGTTCACACTGAAAAGTCACACACTTGTCCTTTGTGAGCAAAGAAGCTGGTCCTCCCACCTATGGGAAGAGCAGCAAGTTCACGCAGGGTAGGAGGTTTAAATAAATCTGATGAATTTTTAAGCATCGCATTTGGAGAGTCCATTTGCAAGTTTAAGAGTTACTGTTGTCAAATTCTGCATTTATTGCTGCTGTTCATCACTCCTGGAACTGAACCCTGGTCATCGGGCACGGGAGGAGGTTGTTCTGATGACAATAGCCTTTAATTGGACTTTTATTTAATACTGGGGATCTGGTCAGGAAGGGAATGATGAAGGGTCTTGGTCTGAAATATCACACAGAACCGATGCTCACGACATGTGTTTTACTTTTTGTGTCATTTTCTGTAAACTCTAGAAACTGTCTAGAGACATGAAAATCCCAGTTGATCAGCAGTTTCTGAGATACTCAAACCACCCCATCTGGTACCAACAATCAAAGTCACTTAGATCACATTTCTTCCCCATTCTGATGTTTGGTGTGGACAAAATTTGAACCCCTTGACCATGTCTGCATGCTTTCATGCATTGAATTGCTGCTACATGATTAGCTGATTAGATATTTGCATTAATAAGCAGATGTACTGGTGTACCTACAACATGGTCACTGTATATATAGTTAAATTTGTTTTTTTCCTGCATCAATACGATACGAAATCACGATTGTAATTTACAAAAATAAGTAACTAAATATTGTAAAAGGGAATACCGACCTTTTCATTGACCTTTCAGAAATCTGAGGATGGAAAGAAAGAAATGTTTCTAAATCACTGAGTATGGGTCTTCAGACTGCTGTACATCCTCGCTGATAGCAGTAAAGAGAAGAGGGCATGTCCTGGATGGTAAGGGTCCTTGATGATAGATGCCGCCTTCTGAAGGTACTGCCTCTTTAATGTGGCATGGTTGGGTCATGGTTGGATCAGAGATGGGAACCATTATGGGTCAGAAATCAGAGAGGGGTCAGTACAGGGTTGGGGGGGGGATGATGGGTTTCTACAGAGGAGGGAATGAGTAACAGGAATACGTGACGATGAATGAAACAGCATCAATATCTGAATGATACCCAGTGAAGCTTGTTCCATCCAAGATCCTGGGTGATCTTGCACCTCATCAGTTGCTCCTACACTGTGCACCCCCCCCCCCCCCCCAGATCTCCGGTCGTCTCTTCTCTATCCCCAGCTCAGTTTCTGAATTTAAAAATGCAAACACGAGGAACTCTGCAGATGCTGGAAATTCAAATACACACACAAAATGCTGGTGGAACGCAGCAGGCCAGGCAGCATCGAGGTGAAGAAGCACTGTCGATGTTTCAGGCCGAGATCCTTTGTCAGGACTACTGAAAGACAAAATAGGAAGAGATTTGAAAGTAGGAGGGGGAGGGCCTCCCACACACAGCATTTTGTGTGTGTTGCTTCAGTTTCTGAAATCTCCCATTTCACCCCTTACCCCCAAGGTAGATTACCTTCTTCCCTCTCACACCTAGTTCCTGCCTCTACACCCTACCTCCCCTTATCCACCCTTCCCTCACTCCCTCTACCCATTTCCTCCCCACCTCCCTCTGCCCATTCCCATTCCCTCTCCCACTATACTCCTCCTCTTGCCTCTCACCCATCCCCTCCTCTATTCTCCTCCATCTCCTTCACCCCTCCCCATCACTCTTCTCCCATTCTTCCATCTTCCTCCCTCCCTTGCTCCCACTCCACCCCTCCTCTTTCCTCTCACCCATTCCCCCTCTATTCTCCTTTCCCCCTTCCGTCCTCTGCCCCACCCCCATTCTCTTTCCTCTCGCCCTTCCCTATCACTCTTCTCCCATCCTCAAACTCCTCCCCCACTTGCTTCCACTCCTCCCTTTCTCCCCATCCTCCTCTCCACCAATATCCCTTCCTCTCTCCCCTTTTGCTTCTCCTCAGCCCTCCCGTCACCCCTCTCTCCTCTCCCCTCACCTACTCCACACTTTCCCTTTCCCCTACCCATCCTCCCTTCCCCTCCCCTCTCCCAGTCTCTCCCTCTGCACTCCCACCTCTCCCTACCCTCTCTGTCCTCTTCCCCTTCCCCCTCCCAGTGGGCTGGAACATGAGCAACTTCACACAGGGGGAGGAAGTTTAAGTAACTGTATGTTGAATTTTTAACCATCACACTTGGAGAGTCTATATGAAAGTTTAAGAGTGACTGTTGTCAGATTCTGCAGTTACCACTGATGTTCATCACATCCAGGATTGAAACCTGGTCACTGGGCTGGAGAGGAGGTTGTTCTGATTACATTAGCCTTTAATTGGACTTTTGTTTAATACTGGGGATCTGATCAGACAGCAACCATGTAAAGGAATGATGAAAGGTCTCAGTCTGAAATATCACCCACAGAACTGCTGTATACTGGATGTTTTGTGTTTTTTTCTGCACAATTCTCTGCAAATTCCAGAGACTGTTGTGCATGAAAATCCCAGTTGATCAGCAGTTTCTGAGATACTCAAACCACCCCATCTGGCACCAACAAAGTCACAGATCACATTTCCTCCCCATTCTGATGTTTGGTCTGAACAACATTTGAACCTCTGGACCATGTCTGCATGCATTCATGCATCGAGTTGCTGCCATATAATTGGCATATGATATTTGCATTAATGAATAGGTGTACTGGTGTATCTATAACGTGCTGACTATATATATAGTGACATTTTCTGGCAGCAATACGATACCAAATCATGGCTGTATGTTACAAAAATAAGTAACTAAATATTGTAAAAGAGGACATTGACCTTTCAGAAATCTGAGAATGGAGGGGAAGAAATGTTTCTAAATTATTTTTATGTGTGGGTCTTCAGGCTGCTGTACATCCTCACCGATAGCAGTAATGAGAAGAGGGCATGTCCTGGATGGTGAGGGTCCTTCTTCATGTACCACTCCAATCTTTGGATTGCCTCCTTCCCCCCCTCGCATTATCCTCCCTCCTTCACTCTCCCTACCCATATTCTCCCCGCCTCCCACCCATCCCCAACTCCTCCTCTGCACTTCTTATTGCCCCTCATCCCATCCCCTCACCCCTTCCTTGCCATTCCACCTCCTCTTGCCCCTCACCCCATCCCCTCCTCTCTTCCCTCCCTTGCCCTAGCGCCATCCCACTTCGCTCGCCCTTCCCCATCCCTCCGCATCACCGCTCTCCACCTCCTCTCAACCCTCGGCCCAGTCCCCTCCTCTCCACCAGGACCCCATCCCCTCACCTGCCTCCCCTTCCTCCTTTCCCCTGCACCCTCACTCTTCCCCCACTTCCACCTTCCTCGCCGCTCACCTAATCCCCCCTTCCCTACCTCACGTTCCCTCCCCTTTGCTCCCTTGTCTCCGCTCCCCCTCCCCAGTCCACCCTCACCTCCCACCCACCCACCTCTCCCCATGGCTGGAACACCAGCAAGCTTACCCAGGGGAGGAAGAAGTTTAGGTAACTCTATGCTCAGTTGTTAACCATTACACTTAGAGACTGTTGTCAGATTCTGCAGTTACCGCTGCTGTTCATCACATCCGGGACTGAACCCCGGTCACTGGGCTCAGGAGGAGGTTGTCCTGATGACATTGGACCAGAGTTTAATATCGGGGATCTGGAAAGGAATGATGAAAGGCCACATGATTGTCTTGATTTGAGATATTTGCATTAAGGAGCAGGTGTACTGGTAACATGGCCACTGAGTGTTTCTAGTAAAATTCGTTGTTTTCCTGAAGCAATACAATACAAAATTATAGTGTCACAAAAATAAATACTACTGTATATCACAAAAATAAATTTCTAAATCGTGTAAAAGAGAATAACGAGATGTTCATTGACCATTCAGAGATCTGAGGGCAGAGGGGAAGAAATGTTTCTAAATGTTGAGAGTGGGTTTTCAGGCTCCTGTACCTCTTTCCTAACAGCAGAAAGGACATGCCCTGATGAAAGGTGCCGCCTGTTTGAGGTACAGTACCGCCTCTTTCAGGTGGACGGCTGGGTTACTGTCGTCCGCTGCCCTGATCAAACGGGCGCCATGTGACTCGACGCAGGATTGGTCCAGCCTCCTGTCTCCTGGTCACGTGCTCCGCGAGCGGACAACCGAAGCTGGCGCTGTGATTGGCTGCATGCTGCCTCAGCGGCTCTCCTGTTCCCTGATTCCCATTGGTTGTCTTGCTGGTTGGGCGGTATCCATTGACGAACGGACGGCGCCGTGACTGGCGCATCTTCGTGCCGCTCATCGCAGCCTTCTGCAGCTCTGTCCAATGAAAACGTGCGGTTGCTCGCGGCCTGCGTGCTGATTGGACGATGGGAGAAAGCGAGAGATGAAGCGAAAGACCAAATGTCAGTGAGAGGCAGGCGACAGTGACAGTGGAAAGAGACAGGCGGTGAGGGGAGAGGCAGTGAGGAGCGGGTAGGGTTCAGTGAGGGGAGAGGGAGAGGCAGTGAGGAGCGGGTAGGGTTCAGTGAGGGGAGAGGGAGAGGCAGTGAGGAGCGGGTAGGGTTCAGTGAGGGGAGAGGGAGAGGCAGTGAGGAGCGGGTAGGGTTCAGTGAGGGGAGAGGGAGAGGCAGTGAGGAGCGGGTAGGCTATAGTGAGGGGAGAGGGAGAGGCAGTGAGGAGCGGGTAGGGTTCAGTGAGGGGAGAGGGAGAGGCAGTGAGGAGCGGGTAGGGTTCAGTGAGGGGAGAGGGAGAGGCAGTGAGGAGCGGGTAGGGTTCAGTGAGGAGAGAGGGAGAGGCAGTGAGGAGCGGGTAGGGTTCAATGAGTGGAGAGGGAGAGGCAGTGAGGAGCGGGTAGGGTTCAGTGAGGGGAGAGGGAGAGGCAGTGAGGAGTGGGTAGGGTTCAGTGAGGGTAGCAGGTCAGCGTGAGGTAAGAGCCTGAGGAGAGAGTGGGAGAAAGATTGTGAAAGACACATCGGGAGAAGGACAGTGAGGGACGGTGAGAGGAGGAGAGACAGTGAGAGTGAGGGGAAGAGGAACAGTGAGAGGAGGGACAGTGAGGGGAAAGAGGAACAGTGAGAGGAGAGAGAGAGAGAGGCAGTGAGGCTGAGGAAAAGAGGGACGGTGAGGAGAGAGACTGAGGGGAAGAGGAAGAGAGAAAGACTGTGAGAGTGAGTGAAAGAGGGTTAGTGAGAGGAGAGAGTGAGGGAAAGAGGAACAGTGAGAGGAGAGAGAGGCAGTGAGGCTGAGGAAAAGAGGGACAGTGAGAGGAAAGAGGAAGAGAGAGACTGAGAGTGAGGGAAAGAGGGACAGTGAGGGGAGAGGAGTGTGAGGGAAAGGGAGGTGGAGCGAGTGAGGGATACTGAGGGGGAGAGGGGCAGTGACAGTGGTGAAGAGGAGGGGGAGTGAGTGACAGAAAGGAGGGAAGGAAAAGACATCAGGAAGCGGTGGAGAGGAGACTGTACCTGAGGAGAGGCTGGGTTTGGGAGAGAGATTATTCCCAATCAAACCGGCACCAGAGAGAGGATTCACGGACGCTGACCGTGCAGACTGAGAGCGGAGAGGGGGCTAGATCGGACATTACTCTGAGCTCACCATGTTTTACTTCCCTGACGTATTGCAGAGAACCACCGGGAAATTTTGCACCATCTGGTGAGGGGAGGGGGTTGTGGGGTCATTGTTTCTATGGGTCTGGACGGGGGCTCGGAGAATGTTCGTGTGGTCAGGATCTGGCACCCCCATCCCCTGAATCTCCCCGTTTGAGATCCTGCTCCTCGGACTTGAACCCCATCCCTGCCCGGGGCAATCGCTCAGTGGCCAGGAAGAATTGAAGAGAAATGGGGTCCTGTGACATTCCTCGGTGCTGAACATCACTGAGAAACAGGCCCTTCAGCCCACAGTGTGCCAATGAAGGGCCCTCAAACCTTAACTTTGATTCTCTCTCCACAGGTGCTGTCCGACATGCTGAGAGTTTTCAGCATTTTCTGCTTTTATTTCAGATTTCCAACAGCCACAGTACTCTGTGCCCATCTGTAATAACCCCCTTTTCAACACAATGCTGTGTTTCAAATGTTCGTCTAAATACTTAAATACCACTCCAGTCCCCAGGCAATGGTGGGTACCCCAACTACCCTCTGGGTGAAAAATACCCTCACACAGCCTCCAAATCTGCCTCTCAGTTTAAGCCTGTGCCCTTTTGGATAGAAAACTTTACAAAGGGGTAAATGTTCTATCCAAGCGAGCTGTGCCTCTCTCCTCTCTTCCTATTTCCCTAGCACATCCTCCCCCTTCCCCTTTCCATCCTCCCTCCTTCCCTCCCTCCTCTCCTCTCCTGTCCTCCCTTTTCTCCCATCCTCCATCATGGGTCTGTTGGCTCTATCAGCTGCAGCCTGGTCAGGTTGTGGGGGTGGGGGGGGGGGTTTGCTGGGTCATTAGGGAGGGATGGGATCCATGTCGTACCAGCACAGGATGGGCTTGTTACTGTTACTCTGATGAACTAATGTCTCTCTCTCCTTTCCCTCCCCACCCAACCCAACCCAACCGCCACTACCCTCCCTCTGCACCTCCCACCCAATCTCTCCTGCTCCTCTCACTCACTCCCTCTTTCTCTTCTCACCTCCACGCCACCTCTCTCTCTCCATCACTCTCCCACCTAGGCTGGTGGCAACCAAAGCTGGGAAGGTTACAAGACGAGACTATTTGAAAGTGAACGTTGTGAGAACATGGTGAGAGTATTCCCAGCTCCCCCCATCGTTATCTCTGCCCTCCCCTCCTCTCCTCTCCCCTCACTCCACCTCATGCTCCCTTTCTCTTGTACCCCCTTTCTCCCTCCTCTCTTTCATTCCCCCTCCAATGCCCATCCTGCTCTCCCTCGCACGTACTGCCACTCTCAGTCACTTCCTCTCTCGTTCCCCTCTGTTGCTCGCCCCAGACACTCGACCTTCTGGCTAACTCACAGCCACTCCACTCTCTCAGACTCGTGATCCCCATCCCCTTCCCCTCTCTGCACAGTCAACCTCCGTTCACACTCTCACTCTCCTCCTGACTCCCCCTCTCACCCCCACAGCCGCAGCCTTACTGACGGCCCTAGTTATGCGATTCACCAGGACCCTCACAAGGAGCGGCAATCTGTTCTGCAAACTCGAGCTGAGGCTAGGCCAGCACCACCTGCCTCACTCACAGTCACACCCTCGTGTCCCTGGCCACAGAGTGAATTTGAATCAGTTAATCCAATGGGTGTGATGGCAGCTCCAGGTAACTCCCCTCCCTCCCTGGCCCATTGTAATGTTTGAAACACACGCCAGTTCATCAACTTTGAGCTTGAGTTCCTCGAGCAGCCAACACACGTTACAGATGATGCTGTCACGGTGGGGTCCAGCACTCCCTAGATCAGGCAGCTGCAACTCATCAGCTGGTAATGCATCCCTATTTTATTTAGTTTGTTGTAAGTTGCTGTCCTTTTAGTTATATAAAACCAACAGTTACAAAAATCCCTTACCTGTAATTACCTGCGACTCACCTGTGCCTCCTTGTCATAGCCTATCAAGCCAAAGCTCAGAGCCTAGACTCCTCACACAACTGTTGATGCAAAATGGTCTCCCCCTCTTTTCACCAAAGCCTCAGTTCCCCTTTCTGATGCTGAACCATTGCAACAGTGGCCACCCCCTCTTGCATTCCCCTGCCATCTCGCACCCTTCTTACTCACTGTAGCTGCACACTTTCTTCTTGCCCCCGTCTCTCTACCTTTCCCCACTCTCTCACACTCAGTCCCTTCTCTCACCCCTCCTCTTTCTCTTGCTTCCCCTCTCCTCTCCCTCTGATTCCAGCTCTCACTCTCCCCTTCTCTCCTTCCTGTGTTCCCACTCTTTCCTCCCTCACTCCCCTCTCGTCCTCGCCAGTACCTTATTCCCAGCTCTCTTGCTGCCTACTTCTTCAACATCCATCTCTCATGCTCTCTCTACCCTCTATCCCGCACCATCTTTCTTGGTCTCACCCCCTACTCTCCCTCACTCCCCTGCCCCACCCACTCCCTCGCCCTGCCCCCTCCCTCGCTCCCCTCCCCTCACTCTCCTCCCCTGCACTTGCTCTCCTCCTTACCCCTCCCCTCTCCTCGCCCTCCTCTGCCCCTCCCCTTGCCCTCCTCTCCCCCTCACTTTTCCCTCACCCTCCTCTCCCCTCACTTTGCCCATGCCCTCCTCACCCCGTCCCCTCACTCTTCCCTCACCCCCTCCCCTCACTCTTCCCTCGCCCTCCTCTCCCCCTCCCCTCACTCTTCCCTCTTGTTCCTCCCCCTTTTCCCCACTCTTTGCCCTACATTCCCTTCCCCCTTCTGTTTTTCTGTCCCCCTGTTCGTTCAGAGCCCAGCCCCCAGGGAGCAGTCTCTGTTTTCCCAGATTCTCTGTTGCCGGTCATTCCTGGGACAACCAGGACGAGATTACTTCTCTCCATCTCTCAATTCTCTCCCCCTCCGCCAACCCCAGCCACTAAGAGCCTTGACTCTCTGTTCCTCTCCCTGCAGTGAAGAGATCATCAGGTACATTCTGGTACAGGTCCTGCCGCCCTACCCCAACACCTCCAGGCCTCGATTCTCCCTCTACCTCTCGGCCCAGCTTGAGATCGGCGTTGTCCGAGTCTTCCACAGGCAATGCAACTACCTGATAGGTAGGTGAGGGAGGGAGAGAGACACTGGGGCTGTGCGCCAGGGAAACGTACATCTTTGACCAGACCTGTGCCCAGGAAGGGATGATCGGAGGGTGGTGGGGAGGAGGGGTTTGCCTCTCGTTGCATTTGGTGATTGGATGGGAGGGGTGTCTGTAGTTGAGATCTGGGCCACGTTCAGTTGGATACATTTAGTGTTTTCCAGCAGTTGTTTAACCTGTACCTGGAACCTGGCTTGCATGGTGACACTCCGGTTAAATGGTTTGCCTGTAGCCGAGACCTGAGCTGACAGAGATGACCCTATAAATGGATTACCTGTCACCAGACATGGGCTGTCTGTAACAGCTGGGACAGCTGTTGTCAAGCTTGATAGGGGTCTTCCTGTAGGACTGGCCAAGCATGCCTGTAGTTGAAAGCTGGGATGCCTGTAGCCTCCTTCAGTGGAGAATTTCCTGTGATAAAGACCCAGGATGCCTGTATCCTCTGTGGGAACTGCGCCTGTAGCCGACACCTTTCAGGGGTTTGGCTGTAGCACAGACCGGGGATGGGTGTTTCCTGTAGGAGGGACCTGGCGTTCGGTTGTTCTTTGCACGCAACCTTCACGAGGAACACGCGTGGCTGTGGCTGGAAGGGGTTGGCCTGAGCTGGGACAAGAGAACCCCTGCCGATGTAGCCCTGCTCGGTGGCAGAGAATCGGGAAGCACTGCTGGAAATCCCGGAGTCGGCAGAGATGGTTCCCATGGATAGGGGACGAGCTGGCGGGAAGGGGGAACACAAAGGCACCCAGTGCAGACTCCAGTAGCCCTCTGCATCAAGGTCACCCTCCTCACTACCCCCCACCATTTCTCCTCCTCCTTGCTCTATCCACAGAAGAGATCCAGCACACCTTGGAGCGGATCGACCGGATGTATTCCCAGGTTCGGATCAACATGCCGGAGCTGGAGCAGTGAGTATCCTCGTGGGGGTGGGACTGGAGGGAGGAGAGAGGATCAGATCCTGGGAGGGGCCGGTTCTACTTCCAGGGGAGCCAGGTGTGTGTTGAGGGAGTTAAACACGAGGAGGGTAATTGGACAATGGAGTGAATATGGGTGGAAACTCAGTGACCAGGTCCCATGATTGGGGGAAGTTTCATTGGGATGGGATGGAGAGGAGGGAATTGTATCTGAGGGGTGAGGGTTAATTAGTGGAGTGGGTTCAGGTCATTGGTGTGGGAGTGACGAGCAGGTCCCCAGGACTCAGAGTCCTGAGTTGGTGGTGGTGTTTCTGTTTGTGGGCAACGGGTCCCCAGGGGACTGGGTGGGGGTGACACTGGTACGTTTGAGCCCATGGTCCCTGGTCCATGGATTGGCAATGGATGGTGTTTTTATATGGAGGGGTCTGATGCTGTGGGAAGGGAGGGATAGTCAGCAAGAAGGCTTGGCAGTACAACCTGGCACAGTGGTGAACAGATGCACAATGGGGAGAGGGAGGCCCCAGAGGCAAGGTGAGAGGAGGGAGGAGTGCAAGGGAGGTTAGTTGGGGAAGATGTGGGTGGGTCACCAAGAGGAAGGGAGGGAAGATGCCTTGGGGAAGAGAGAGAGAGAGGCCACAGAGATGGAGAGCTTCCTGGAGCAGTCGGTCAGGACGCCGGAGGGAATTTCTGGATGTAGGAGGGAAGGCAGGAAAGATCAGGGAGATTCCCCAGGGTTAGAGGTGGAACCTCAGGGGAGGATGAGAGGGAGTGGGAAGATTTGGTAGATGCCTGGGCCAACGTGGTGGTGTTACCAGGAAAGTGAGGATGTGTTGGGAAGGGTTTGGGGTTGGTTTCCCGGGGGGGGGGGGGGTATTTGCAGGGTTCCTCACTCGGACCTGTGATCCTGCTCCCTTTCAGGCCCAACCTGCTGCTGCCGGACATGGCCACACTGATGGAGACCTACGAAGGGGCCTTGGATCCATTCTTTGGATTGATGACTAGTCCCCCACTGCCTAGTCCAAGTCTGATCCCACAGGCAAGTGTAAAGTCGGGTTGTAACTCCCACCTCTCCTCCCCTGACTCATTAAACCTATCGGAGCACAATCAGGCCATTTGGCCCATTGTCTGCTCCGCCATTCGATCATGGCTGATTTACTTTCTCTGTCAACTCCAATCTCTTGCCTTGTCCCTGGACTAATCATCCCCCAATCAATCTTCACTTTAAATATCCCCAATGACTTGGTCTTTGAGGCCATCCATGGCAATGAATTCCAAAGATTCACCACCTTCTGGCTAAAGAAATTCCTGCTCAATTCTGTTCTAAAGTGACATCATTTTCTTCTAAGGCAACACACACAAAATGCTGGATGAATTCAGCAGGCCAGGTAGCGTCTGTGGAAAAGAGTTTCGGGTCCAGACCCTTCATCAGGACTGGAAAAAAAGGTGAGAAGTCAGGAGACTTTTTTCTTCCAGTCCTGATGATGGGTCTCGGCCAATAATTTCGACTGTTTTGTCTTTTCAATTGATGCTGTCTGGCCTGCTGAGTTCCTCCAGCATTTTGTGTGTGTCGCTTTGGATTTTCCAGCATCTCCAGATCTTCTCATCCTTACATTCTAAGGCTGTGTTGTCTGGTCCTTGATTCTCCCACCACTGGAAACAACCTCTGGACATCCACTGTGTCTACTCCTTTCAATATTTGGTACGTTTCAATGAGATTCCCCTCTTTCTTCTAAACTCTGAGTAGAGGCTCAGGGCCATCAAACGCTCTACATACGTTAACCCTTTCATTCAGGGATCATTCTCGTAAACCTCCTCTGGACCCTCTTGAATGTCAGCTCATCCTTTCTTGGATATGGGGATCATAACTATGCAGAAAGCTCCAAATATGGTCTGACCAATGACTTAGCATTATCTCCCTGCTTTTATCTTCTCGTCTAGAGGAAATGAATGCTAACATTGGATTTCTCTTCCTTATAACAACTCCACCTGCATATTAACCTTCAGGGAATTCTACATTAGCCGAGTTTGCTCCCTGTTTAGAAAATGGTTTATGCATTTATTCCTCCTACTGAAGTGCATGATCATACACTGTATTCCATCTGTCACTTCATTGCCCATTCTCCTCATCTGTTGACTTTCTACAGACGCTTTGCTTCCTTGCTACCTGCCCCTATGCCTATAGTCCGTAAACCTGCCCACGGCATCATCAATTCAGTCATCTAGATCATTAAACTGTAACGTGAAAAGAAGTGACCTCTGCAGAACACCACTAGTCACCAGAAAAGATCCCCTTTATCCCTGGGAGTGTGTGACGGGACGGTGTGGAGGGAGCCTCACCCTGTGTCTGACCCTGTCCCTGGGAGTGCGTGACGGGACGGTGTGGAGGGAGCCTCACCCTGTGTCTGACCCTGTCCCCGGGAGTGTGTGACGGGACGGTGTGGAGGGAGCCTCACACTGTGTCTGACCCTGTCCCTGGGAGTGTGTGACGGGACGGTGTGGAGGGAGCCTCACCCTGTGTCTGACCCTGTCCCTGGGAGTGTGTGACGGGACGGTGTGGAGGGAGCCTCACCCTGTGCCTGACCCTGTCACTGGGTGGGGGGTGTGACGGGACGGTGGGGAGGAATGGATCAGGATTAATTCTTTCCCATCTGCTTACAGGTGAAGCCGCTCCTGAAACCTCCAGTTCCGGGAGGCCCACCGGAGGCTTTGCCCAAAGCTGAAGGTGTGTGGCTGGGTGTGTGATGCTGCTCCTGTTGTTTGCAGAGGCTTGTCCAGGGCTGTGGCTTCCGATGGAGCATCAGCCCGTCCTTCCCCCTCTCCCTGGGAATGACTGGCTGAGTCACCTCCTTCATCACCAGAACACACTGGGATGCTGAGACCCAGAGAGCGGTCAGGAGTGGGGAGCGGGCTGGGCTGCAGGAAGCTGAGGGTGGGTACAGCTCCTTTGGGAAGGACTGGGGCAGCTCTTTCCATCATGAAACACTGTGTCATGGCTGGATGGGTGTGGATGGGTGCTGGGGAGTCACTTTGTGTTTCAGGTGTGCTGGCTACATTGGTTATGTGATTATACATGTGTGCACTCTCATGTGCACGTGTCCACACACACACACACACACACACACACACACACACACACACACACACACACACACACACACACACACACACACACACACACACACACACACACACACACACACACACACACACACACACACACACACACAGTCTCTCTTAAGTCTGATGATGTTTCTGTTCTCAGAGCCAGTTCCCGTACTCACTGTGTCTCCAGAATTGATCACAATCCGTGAGGTAGAGCCCATCTTGATGCCTGAAGTGGAGGTTTGTATCAGATCCCAGCCAGCTCCCATTCAACAGGGATTTGGGTAATTATATTGAGAGGAACTGGGGATTCAGAGAATTTGGAGTCGATGAGCATTTGCTGACTGAAAACACAAGACCTTCTTCATTCACTGGAAATCTTGAGTAATGCACTCAAAATGCTGGGGGGAACTCAGCAGGTCAGGCAGCATCTGTGGAAGAGAATGAACAGTTGACAATTAGGGCCAAAACCCTTCATTTTGACTCTGATCCTGATGAATGGTTTTGGCTGGAATGCCATTATTTATTCTCCTCCATAGATACTGCTTGAACTCCTGAGTTCCTCCAGCGTTCTGTGTGTGTTGCTTCAGGTAATTGCATTGAGATTATGGGGGAATACAAAATTTTGGAGGAAACCAGCAGTTCAGGCAGCACGTGCGGAAAGGAATGGAGCATCTGTGGAGGAGAATGAGCATTTGTAGATCAGGCATTATTTGTGGGAAGCAATAAACAGTCGACATTCCGAGCCAAGACCCTTCATCAGGACTGGATAGGAAGGGGGAAAATCCAGAATAAGAAGGTGGGGAGAGGGGGAGGAGTACAAGTTGGAAGGTGTTAAGTGAAGCCAGGTGGGTGAGTGATGAAGTGAGAATGTGGAAGGTGATCGGTAGAAAAGGTCTGATGAAGGGCTGAAGAAGGAATCTGTTAGGGGAAGGGGGTAACGGACCCCAGGGTGAGGTGATAGGCAGGAGAGAAGAGGCAAGAGGGGAGCCTGAATGAGGAATGGAAGAAGATGGAACCAGTGGGGGGTGGTGGTGGTGGTGAATGACTGGAAATTATTGAAATTTATGTTGATGCCATCAGGTCAGAGGTTTCCCAGCGGAATATGAGGTTTAGCTCTGCCATTCCGGAATCTGCATTGGTATTGGGTGTAGACCAGGGAATTGTGATTAAATGGTTATTGAAAGTATTGTGTTGGTATTGAATGGGAATTTGGGAAGGTGCATTGATAGTGAATGGGGTTTTGAGGAATTGTGTAGGAATTACTTGGGATTTCAGAAAATTGAGTTGTGAATAAATGGAGATCCAGGGAATTAAAGTGGGATTAAATGGGTCTTTGAGGAATGAAGTAGGCCTTTGGGGAGAGGTATTGTTATTACATTGGGATTTGGAGAACTATATTGGGATTAAGTGAGGATTTGAAGAAATACATGGATTGAATGGGGATACTGGAATTATTGGCAGATTATATGCAGATTGCGTGGCAAATGGAGGGATGAGTGGGGAATATTGGAGAATGGTTCAGACCAAATGGTGATGGAGGTTTGGGGAGGGTGGGAGTCTTGATCACCATTGGCCCGGTATTGCCATGTTGGGGAAAGTAGGTAGGAGGAGAAGGGGGGATTAGAGGAGGGATGGGTGGGAGGGATGATATGTGATGTTGGGGTAGGGACTGATGGCTAGTAGGGGGAGAAGAGATGATTTGAAGTGTGATTGCCATGATTAAGCTTGTGATTCAACCCACCTTACCTTGCCTTTCCTCCCCTCACAGGCTGGACCCGACTTGCCTGAGCTCAGTGTCAGGCAGCTGGAAGATTTCCTGGCCGAGGAGTTCTGGTTCCCTGAGGAGCCTGGCGCACCGGAGACCCGAAAACTCCGGAGACGGCCTCGGCGGGAAGGTAGTGCTCTGTTTGATCCAGAGAGAAGGCAGCTCCTTCAGTCCTTCAATCCACGTTGTTCTTCAGACACCCACTTACACTGCTCCTACACCAGACCCATTTCATGTTACCTACACTCTCACCAACTATCTTCAGATTCCCTGCCTCACCCACACAATGGGGTGGAGTGTGTGGGCATCAGGGTGCAATTTACAATGGCCATTTTACCCACCAACTGGCACATCTTTGGGTCATGGGAGCAGACAGCAACACCTGAGGAGGTAAGCGAGTACAAGCTCCACACACAGGGCAACGCAGGCCAGGATCAAACTGAGGTGTGTGGGGCTACGAGGTAGTGGCTCTAACTGCTGGGCCACCGAGCTGATCTGAATGTAGGGGCTTGATTTGAAGTACTTCAGACATGGGCGCATGGTGTTAAGGAACTGCACTTAGCCCTCAAGTTAGGCAGTTGAACTACCAGCATCCCACATCCCCAGAATGCCAGAATGAAGGGGTTTGAGCCCTGGATTATTTTGTCATTCATTTTTGGGCACTGAATGTGGGGAAGCTGCACAGCAGAAAAGATAGATTCCCATTATTGTTAGCTTGTGTGTGTGTGTGAGAGAGAGAAGAAAAAGAGGAACAAAGAGTGGTGTGTGTGTGTGTGTGTGTGTGTGTGTGTGTGTGTGATAGAGAATACTGTGTGTATATAAGAGTGATTACTGAGCCAGGTTTCTGATTCATTGGGATCTCTTCTGCAGAAGGTATGATCTGCACAAGAAGGATGAGTTACACCGGAACTCAAGGGGGAACTAATATCCTTTCAGGCAGCTTTGTTAGAGCTAGTTAAAGTAACTGAAGAAGTTGACAGGGCAAAACTACAGTCAGTGGGATTGATAGAAGTGTGTCTTTAAACTAAATAATAGGTTTAACAGTGTAGAAAAATAAGGTTAAAGTAAAAGGGAAGGAGAGTGCAGGGGAAATTATGGAAGTCTCCAGAATAAATATAAAGATCATAACTTCCAAGGATATACATTGTATTGAAAGGACAGGCAGAGGGGGTGATGTGGCTCTGGTAAAGTGAAATCAAATCCTTAGAAAGAGATGACATAGGATCGGAAGTTGTAGAATCCTTGTGGGTAGAGTAAGAAACTGCATAAGTGAAAAGACCCTGATGGGAGTTATCTACAGGCCTTCGAACAGTAGACAGGATGTGGGCTACAAATGACAACGGGAGATAGAAAAGGCACGTACAAAGGGCAGTGTTATCATAGTCATGGGGGATTTCAATATGCAGGTGGATTTGAAAAATATTAAAAATTAAGATAAGCTGTCAAAGGAGATATCAAAATTTTTCAGATATAGATAAAGACAAAGTGAGGCAAGAGTGAGGTAGTAATCAGGACAAAGAAATGACAGACAAACTCTAAACATTTTCTATCAGTCTACATTGTGGAAGACACTAGCAGTATGCTAGGAATTCAAGAATGTTAGGAGAGAGAAGTGAGTATAGTTGCGATTACTAAGGAGAAGGTGCTTAGGAAACTGAAATGTCTGAAGGTAGATAAGTCACCTGGACCAGATGGACTACATCCCATGGTTCTAAAGGATGTAGCTGAAGAGATTGTAGAGACATTAGTAGAGATCTTTCAGGAATCACTAGATTCTGAAATGTTTTTGGAGGAATGGAAAATTGCTCCACTCTTTTAGGAAGGGAGGGAGACAAAAGACAGGAAATTACAGGCCAGTTCGCCCAACTTCAGTGGTTGGTAAGATGTTTGAATCTATTATTAAGGATGAGGTTTCGGGGTACTTGAAGGTACAGGATGAAACTGGTTGATGTCAGCATGGTTTCCTTAGGGAGAAATCATGCCTGACAAATCTGTTGGATTTCTTTGAGGAAATAGCAGGCAGAATCAGGTACAGTATCACTGGTGTATGTCATAAAGTTTGTTGTTTTGCAGCAGCACTACAATATATAATATTTTTTGAAACTATAAATTACAATAAGGAATTTATTTAAAAAAAAATAAATAAGGAGTGCAAAGAGGGAGAAAAAAGAAAAAAAAATTGTGAGGTCGTGTAATGAGTTCATTGTCAGTTCAGAATCTGATGGTGGAGGGAAGAAGCTGTTCCTAAAACTATCAACTATGATGAGTGTGTGTCTTCAGGCTCCTGTACCACTTCCTTGATGGTAGCAATGAGAAGAGGGCACGCGCTGGGTGATGAGGGTCCCAATGACAGATGCCACCTTGCTTTGAAGACGTCCTTTTTGCTGGGAAGGCTAGTGCCCATGATGGAGCTGGCTCAGTTTGCAACTTTCTGCAGGCGTTTCCAATCCTGTGCAGTGCCCTCCATACCAGTGATGCAACCAGTTAGCATGCTTTCCACTGTACATCTATAGAAATTTGCTATACTCTTTGATAACACACCAAATCTCTTCGAACTCCTAATATAGTCACTGTCATGCTTTCTTTATAATTTCATCAATATGTTGGACCCAGGATAGATCTGGTCACCCCCAGGAGCATGAAAGTGCTCATGAATCCCATGGTTGTATATGTTGGTATACAGTACTGTGCAAAAGTCTTGGGCACATATATATAGCATGGGTACCTCAGACCTTTGCACAGTACTGAAGTAATTTTCTGTATTAAACTGTATAGCTGCTGCAAAACAAAACAAATTTGATGACTGAGTGATTAAAAAAACCTGATTCTGATATGGGTCTCTATTGTGGACTGAGAGTGGGAAGGGTGATGGAAGAGGGGTATCATGGTTGTGGAAAAGGAGAAGGAAGCAGGGACATAGCAGAAAGCAATGATCAATCAATAAATAAACACACACACACACACACACACACACACACACACACACACACACACACACACACACTCTTGATTAGTAAGGGCATCAAATGTTATGGGGAGAGGGTGATAATATATTAGCTAAAGTGGAATAGCAAAAAGCTCAATGGGCCAAATTGTCTAATTTTGCTCCTATGTCTTGTGTCGAGATGTTTGTGTGTGCAGTGTCTCTCTAAGATGTATCTCTGTATCTGTGTGGTGGGGGGGGGGGGGGATGCATTTTTATGTGTGTGTGATAATCTTGTGTCTGCTCAAGCATTGATTCTCTGGGTGTCCTTCGCCATGAGGGTGTTTAAACTCAAGAGTTCAAAGCATATTTATTATTGAAGTGTGTACACCATATACAACCTTGAGATTCATCTTCTTGCAGGCCACCACAAAACAAAGAAACACAATAAAATTCATGAAATATCCTGCACCACAAAGACAGTCAAATGTGCAAAAAAGAACAAATCATGCAAGTAATTAAAAAAATGCATACAAATAGTCCACAGAACATGAACTGTAGAGACCCTGAATGTAAGGCCACAGCTACAGAGCCAGTTCAGCACTGCAGCTGGTCCAGGAGACTGATGGCTGCAGGCTACAGCCACAGAGCTGGGTTCAGTGCTGAGTTGCTTGCTGATGGCTGAGGCCACAGATGTAGAGTCAGGTTCATCGCTGAGGAAAGTAAAGCCTCATGGAATAATGAGCTGAACACGGTTCGTCCTTCATCCTTTTAAAATCTGGTTTGGAGCTGAAAGAGGTGACATAGGGTCAGAAAATATTGTAAGGCAAATGGTATGTTGGCATTCATAGCAAAAGGATTTGAGTACAGGAGCAGGGAGGTTCTACTGCAGTTGTACAAGGCCTTGGTGAGACCGCACCTAGAATATTGGGTGCAGTTTTGGTCCCCTAATCTGAGGAAAGACATTCTTGCCATAGAGAGAGTACAGAGAAGGTTCACCAGATTGATTCCTGGGATGGCAGGACTTTCATATGAAGAAAGACTGGATCGACTAGGCTTATACTCACTGGAATTTAGAAGATTGAGGGGGGGATCTTATTGAAACATATAAAATTCTAAAGGGATTGGACAGGCTAGATGCAGGAAGATTGTTTCTGATGTTGGGGAAGTCCAGAACAAGAGGTCACAGTTTAAGGATAAAGGGGAAGCCTTTTAGGACCGAGATAAGGAAAAACTTCTTCACACAGAGAGTGATGAATCTGTGGAATTCTCTGCCACAGGAAACAGTTGAGGCTGGTTCATTGGCTATATTTACGAGGAAGTTAGATATGGCCCTTGTGGCTAAAAGGATCAGGGGGTATGGAGAGAAAGTAGGTACAGGGTTCTGAGTTGGATGATCAGCCATGATCATACTGAATGGCGGTGCAGGGTCGAAGGGCCGAATGGCCTACTCCTGCACCTATTTTCTATGTTTCTATCTTTGTGGATAGAGCTCAGGATCTGCAAGGACCCTGATGAGAGTTGTATACAGACCCCCAAACAGTAGTAAGGATGTGGTCTGAAAATTACAACGGGAGATAGAAAATGCATGCCAAAAGGCAATAATACAACAGTCATGGGGGATTTCAATATGCAGGTAGATTGGGAAAATCAGGTTGGTGCTGGATTCTGGGAGCGAGAATTTCTAGAGTGCCTATGAGATGGATTTTTAGAGCAGCTTGTGGTTGAGCCCACTGGGGGATCAGCTGTTCTGGATTGCATGTTGTGCAACTAACCAGAATTCATTCAGGACATTAAGGGAAAGGAACCCTTTGGGCAAAGTGATCATAATATGATTAAATTCACCCTGAAATTTGAGAATTAGAAGCTAAGGTCAGATGTATCAGTATTACAGTGGAGTAAAGGGAATTACTGAGGCATAAGAGAGGAGTGGACCAGAATTGATTGGAAAAGAACACTGGCAGTATGACAGCAGAGCAGCAATGGCTGGAATTTCTGGAATCAATTCAGAAGGCACAGGGTATATACATCCCAAAGCGGAAGAAGTATTCTAAAGAAAAGATGACACAACCATGGCTAACGAGAGAAGTCAAAGCCAACATAAAAGCCAAAGAGAGGGCATTTAATAGAGCAAAAATTAGTAGGAAGTTGTAGGATTGGGAAGCTTTTAAAAACCAACAGAAGATAACAAAAAAGTCATTAAGAAGATAAAGGTGGATTAAGAAAGTAAGCTAGCCAATAATATTAAAAAGGACACCAAAAGTTTCTTCAGATACATGAAGTGTAAAAGAGAGGTGAGAGTGGATATCGGACCACTGGAAAACAATGCCGGAGAGGTTGTAATGGGGGACAAGGAACTGGCAGACAAACTAAATAAGCATTTTGCATCAGTCTTCACTGTGGAAGACACTAACAATATGGTGGAAGTTCCTGGTGTCAGGGGTCATAAAGTGTGTGAAATGACCATATCCAGGGAGAAGGTTCTGGAAACTGAAAGGTCTGAAGGTAGGTAAGTCACCTGGACCAGATGGAGCACACCCCAGGGTTCTGAAAGAGGTGCCTGAAGAGATTGTGGAGGCATTAGTAATGATCTTTCAAGAATTACTAGATTCTGGAATGGTTACAAAGACTGGGAAATTGCAAGTGTCACTCCACTCTTCAAGAAGGGAGAGAGGCAGAAGAAAGAAAACTATAGGCCAGTTAGTCTGACCTCAGTGGTTGGAAGATGTTCAAGTCGATTATCAAGTATGAGGTCTCAGGGTACTTGGAGGGAATGATAAAATAGGCCATAGTCAGCATGGCTTCCTCAAGAGCAAATGTTGCTTGAAATTTGAAAAAATAACAAGCAGGATAGACAAAGGAGAATTGGTTGGTGTTGAGCACTTGGATTTTCAGAAGGCCTTTGACAAAGTGCAACACATGAGGCATACACATTACTGAGGATCTCGCATGGTCTGTGCATACCAGCTGTGTGGTGGAAAAGGCACAACAGCGTCTCTTTCACCTCAGATGATTGAAGAAGTTTGGTCTGGTCCCCCAAATCCTAAGACCTTTCTACAGGGGCACAATTGAGAGCATCCTGACTGGCTGCATCATTGCCTGGTATGGGAATTGTACTTCCCTCAGTTGCAGGACTCTGCAGAGAGTGGTGTGGACAGCCCAGTGCATCTGTAGCTGTGAACTTCCCACTATTCAGGACATTTACAAAGACAGGTGTGTGAAAAGGGCCCGGAGGATCATTGGGGACCCGAGTCACCCCAACCACAAACTGTTCCAGCTGCCACCATCCGGGAAACAGTACCACAGCATAAAAGCCAGGACCAACAGGCTCCAGGACAGTTTCTTCCACCAGGCCATCAGACTGATTAATTCATGCTGATACAATTGTATTTCTGTGTTATATTGACTGTCCTGTTGTACATACTATTTATTATAAATTACTATACGTTGCACATTGTGCGTTTAGACGGAGAGCCCATGGTATTACAGGAATAGCATGGAAAAGCAGTGGTTGATTGGCAGGAGGCAAAGGGTGGGAATAAAAAAGTCATTTCTGGTTGGCTGCTGATGACTAGTGGTGTTCCACAGGGGATTGTGTAGGAACCGATTCTTTTTGCATTATACATCAATGATTTCGATAATGGAATTGATGGCTTTGTTGCAAAGTTTGCACTTGGTGTATTGTGAGCAGTTTTGGGCCCCTTAGAAAGGATGTGCTGAAACTGGAGAGGGTTCAAAGAAGGTTCACGAAAATTATTCCAGGATTGAATGGCTTGTCATATCAAGAGTGTTTGATGTCTCTAGGTCTGTATTCACTAGAATTCAGAATAATGAGGAGGGATCTCATTGAAACCTATCGAATGGTGAAAGGCCTTGATAGAGTGGATGTGGAGAGGATGTTTCCTATGGTGGGAGAGTCTAAGACCAGAGGACACAGTCTCAGAATTGAAGGGTGTCTTTTTAGAATGGAGATAAGGAATTTCTATAGCCAGAGAGTTTTTATATTTCTATAGCAGAATTTCTATAGCAGCTGTGGAGGATGTCTTTATGTATATTTAGGTAGAAGATGATAGATTCTTTATTGGTCAGAGCATGAAGGGATATGGGGAAAAGCCAATGACTCTTTGGGCCCTTTTTACACAGCTGTCTTCGTAAATGTCCTGAATAGTGGGAAGTTCACATCTGCAGATGCGTTGGGCTGTCTGCACCACTCTCTGCAGTCCTGTGATTGAGCCCCCATACCAGGCAGAGATGCAGCCAGTCAGGATGCTCTCAGTTGTGCCCCTGTAGAAAGTTCTTAGGATTTGGGGGCTGGGAGGAAAATTGGATTAGCCATGATGAAATGGCAGAGCAGACTCGATGGGCTAAATGGCCTAAGTCTGCTCCTATATCTTATGGTCTAAATTGACCAAACTTTGGCTCATTAATCTGTCCTCAGGCCTGGGCCTTGCTGCTTCAGTCCGGCCCCGTCTGCTCCAGTCATGACCTCCGAGGCTGTACCTGCATTCTCAGGAATTCCGTTCACCAAATCCTTCAATATATTACAAAACAGACAGACCATACAGATGGTTCGAAAGCACGAACCAGTGGAAAATTGCAGGCTGCGGATTGCCGTGATTGCAGTCCTGAAAAGTATATTTGGTAGAATTGTTGGTAGTTTTGTTAACTACCCGCAAAGTATTGCTGTATTTCTCCAGAACTCATGGAGGGTACATGTTGATATATGGGAGTGGTGGTGTGTGTGGAGGTGAGAGGGTGAGTCTGTCATCATCTGCATGGTGGGAAGTGTCTGTGATGGTTTGTCTTTGTATATGGAGTCTGCACATTCTCCCCCGTCGGCTGCAGTTGCCTCCCACAGTCCAAAGGTGTGTGGGTCGGTGGGAGGATTAATCTGCCGCAGTGAATATCTTGCAGGAAAAGTTATTGGAGAATTATGATTCTACTGTGGGATGGCAGCAGCCTAACAGGCTGAATGGCCTCTGTCTCTGTAATAAGAGGATATAACAATAGTGTTGAGAGGGAGTAGATCAGGTCTGAATGATAGTGGGGCTGGCACATTGGGGTTGTTTTCTGTCTTGGGCACGAGTGAACAGTTTGCACAGGATGGGGTGTGGATTTGTGGTGGTGTGAGTTTGTGTGTGATTTGGGCAGTTGTAGGTGGAACATTTTATGGGAATGGGTCATGAATTGATTGAATGGGTGGGTCATTGGGTGGGTCATTGGGATGGAGTGGAGCTTTGGGTGTTGAAGTGAATGGGGTTGGGTGATATGTTGCTGGAATGTGCATGTATGAGGGGGAAAGGATGCTGTGTAGGGTGAAGTGGTGTATGTTGGGAAACAATCAATCTGCTGGAAGAACTCTGTGGGTCAAGCAGCATCTGTGAGGAATAGTTGACATTTCAGGTCGAAACGCAGCATCAGGACTGAGATGGCCATGAGAAGGGGAGCAGCGAGAAAGGGTTTCGAGGTGACTGGTAGGCTGAGGATGGTCGTTAGGATGTGTGTCAGGGGTGTGTGTGTGTGTATGTTTAAGATGGAGCGGTGTGCTTTGTGTATATCTGGTAGACTGTGGAACTGGATAGTTGGCTGCAGTCTTTATTGTGACGTGTTGTGGAGGTGTGTGTGTGAGTGGGGTAGGGTTTGTCTGAGGTAGGGTGTATTGAGGAGTGTGTTTGGGTGGGGTTTGTTTGAAGTAGGTTGCATTGTGTTGTGGGTGGGTGGCGTGGCATTTCTTTGAAGTAGGGTGTGTGGGGTGGGGTTTGTTTGGGGTGTGTAATGGGGTGCATGTGTGTTGGGGAGGATTTGTTTGAAGTAGGGTGTTGGAGTGTGTGTGTGAGTCGGGTGGGTTGTTTGAGGTGGAGAGTGTGTGTGTTGCAGAGTTGGTGATCAGTTTGAATGATTTGTAGGGTGTGTTGGAGTGTGTGTTGTGGGGTTGGTGATTTGTGGGGTGTGTTGGAGTGTGTGTTGTGGGGTTGGAGATTTGTGGGGTGCCTTGGAGTGTTGCACAGATAGGATGCTTCTGGAGGTTGGATTAATCTGTGGAATTGGTGGGGAGTCTGGTGTGTTGGATTGGGAGTGTGGTTGTGTGGGTGGTTAATGTTTGTGCTTGATGATATGTGTGTGGGTATTTGGTTGTGTAGAGAGGCTGGGTGGGAAATTAGGACAGGCTGGATGTGGGTAGGGTTAGATTAGGGGCTGAAAGTGGGTGTTTGTGTATGAGAAGTCGGGGTAGTAGGTGAATTGTACAGCTGGTTGTGTGGGAACTCGGTGGGGAAGGCTGCATGTTGGGTTTGCGGGAGAGGGGAGGGAGAATGCCAGTTGGGAGATTGGAGTCAGCCTCCAAAATGATCAAATCTCCCCTGATCCCATTGTCTCACTGTAGTTCCCAGGGAGGAGGAGGAGGTGGCACCAGAAGTCACGGAGATATCAGCGAAGAGACCGGAGGTCTCACCTGTGAGGTGAGTTCCAACTCTAGCCAGGGGGGATGAGGAGAGGGGTGTTAAAAGTGGTTCCAGGACCCGACTCTGTCCCATCTATTGAGTTGTTGGCTTATTATTTTCACGGTTTTACAGTTAAAGCTTTGCATTCTGCATGCCAGCCATTCAGATCATTTCACCACAGGGAATATTAGAGTGCAGAATAGAGTGTTACATTTACAGAGAAAGTGCATTGCAGGTGGACAATAAGATGCAATAGTCAAGGCAAGGTCGATTGTGAGGTCAAGAATCCATCTTATTGTACAAGGGGACCATTCAATCATCTTATAACAGCGGGGTAAAAGTTATTGTTAAGCCTTGTGACACGTGCTTTCAGCTTTTGTGTCTTCTGCAAGATGGGAGGGGGGAAGTAAGAATGTCTGGGGTGGGATGGCTTTTTGATTAAATTGGAATGAGCAGGGTGGATTTTTTGATTATGTTTGCTGTGTTATTGAGGCACTGGAAGTGTAAGCAGTGCACATGACCACAAACACGCAATGCAGTTTCTTGTGGCCTTGGCAGAGAAGTTGCCATACCAAACCATGATGCATCCAGATAGGATATTCCTTTGGAATGACACTAGCTGCTGACCAACCCCAGCACCCCACCTACACTGTTTAAAACTGAGGGACACCGCAACATCTTCTCGTAGAGAGTGGTGAATTTTTGGAATACTTTGCCATGGAGTGTTTTGGAGGTCGGATTGTTTAAAGAGGAGGCAGAAAGATCTGAAAATAGGGGCCATGGGGAACTGCAACAGTAGAAGGACTGAAGAGCATAGGTTAGCCAGGATCATATTGAACACCAGGGTAGACCTGAGGGGCCAAGTGACCAACTTCTCTTTTCTTGTGTTCTGAATGGTTTGTCTTAAAACATTTCTCCTTTTTCCGTCCCTTTCACTTTCTCTGTTCTTTTTTCACTCTCACCTCTCTCATTTTTCTTCACTTATCATATGACATGAAAAGTAGTGGTCCAACCAGCTCTGGAGAACACTCCTGGTAAGTGGCCACCAACCAGAATAGGCCCCCTTTATTCCCACAGTTTGCTTCCTACCAGTCACCCAAATCTACTGTCCATGCCAGTTTACTTCCTGTAATACCATGGGCTCTTCTTTAGTAGTCTCATGTGTGGCATCTTGTCAAAAGCCTTTGAAAATCCAAGTAAACAACATCCACTGACTCCTTTGTCTATCCTGTCTGTTATTTCCTCACAGAATTCCAGTAGATTTCCCCTTATGGAAACTAGGCTGATTTCAGCCTATTTTATCATGTGCATCAAAACAACATCCTAAGCAATGGAGTCTTAACATCTTGCCAACCACTGAAGTCAAGCTAACTGGACTATTAATTCCTTTTTTCTCCCTCCTTTTGTCTTGAAAGATAACTACTAATACCTCCACAATTTCTTCAGCTATCTCTTTCAGAATCCTCAGGTGTAGTCCATCTGGTCCAGGTGACTTATCTACCTTCAGAGCTTTCAGGTTCCCAAGCACCTTCTCCTTAGTAATAGCAACCACACTCACCACTGCCCCTTGACACTCTGAATTTCTGATATTCTGCTGGTGTCTTCCACACCGAAGACTGAGGCAAAATACTTAGTACGTCCTTCATTTCTTTGTTCCCCATTACTGCCTTTCCATAACTCCACATATTTACCACACTCTGGCTAAAGAAACTCCTGCTCATCACTTCTCTGAAGAGACATCCTTGTATTATGTGACTGTGTCCTCTACTTCTAGACTCTTTCGCTGGAAACATTGATTATTAAAAGGCCTAAATGGTGTGGACATGGAGATGGTAAGTTTCAATGAGATTCCCCACCCCTCATTCTTCTAAACTCCAATGAGTACAGGACCAGAGCCATCAAATGCTCCTCCTACATTAACCCTTTCATTCCCGTGACCATTCTCTTCAACCTTTTTTGGATCCTCTCCAATGCCTTTATCGGGCCCAAAACTGCTCACAATACTCTAAATGCAGTCTGATCCATGCCTTATGAAGCCTCAGCATTACACTTGCTTTTGTGTTTGTCTACTGGCAATAAATGCTAACATGCATTTGCCTTCCTTATTACCAACTCAACCAGGAAGTTAATCTTTATGGAATCCTGTGTGAAGACTCCCAAGTTCCTTTGCACATCCAATTTCCAAGTTTGCTTCCCATTTATAAAATGGTCATGTATGGAAGTACATGACCATACACTTCCCTACGCTGTGGTCCATCTGCCACTTCTTTGCTCATTCTCCCAATTTGTCCAAGCTGACTCTCTGCTTCCTCAACATTATCTGCCCCTCTACCTGTGTTTGTATCATCTGCAAATGGCCACAAAGCCATCAATTCTGTTATTCATATTACTAAAATCACTGCCACATACAGCTTGAGAAGCAAAGTCTTTGGGTAGATTTAAAGCAGAGTTAGATTGGTTCTTGATTAGTAGTAGTCTCTCGACGTCCGAGGAAGACGAATGTGTTGCGCAGTCAATGTCTGTGGGCACGCATATGACTTCCGAGGCCGAAGTCCAAAGCGCAGATACGGTTGCAGATGGGGCAAGGAGCACCGCCTGTTGAGGCAGGAGCAGACGCCTTCCTGTGTCTTTCTTGACTCGCCTTGAGGCGCTGCATGCGCCAGTTGGCTTGGAAGTTGTTTGCTGCCTTGGAGCATAGATTGCGCCACTTGGACCGATCAGCAGCAGTGTGTTCGAGATTGCGGAGCTGGAGTTTGGCCCACTTAAGGTTTGACTTGAGGTTGTCCTTGTACTTCTTCCTTGGGCGACCTTGGGCACGGTTGCCCTGCTCCAGTTCTCCATAGAACAACTGACGCAGCATTCTGGACTCATCCATGCGGATCACATGGCCAGTCCATTTGAGCTGAGCCTTCGAAACCTTGGCTTCAATGCTTGTAGAATTGGCTTGGTCCAGGACTGTCAGGTAGGAGATAAGGTCTTGCCAGCAGATTTGTATGATTGATCACAGAGCGCGATTGTGGAATTGTTCAAACTGTTTGACATGTCTGCGATACAGTGTCCAGATTTCACAGCCTTATAGAAGTGATGAGACCACAACAGCATTGTAAACCTTCAGTTTAGTGGAGAGGCGAATGTCTTTGTGCTGCAGAACTTTGACCTGGAGCCTTCTGAGTGCCTGGCTTGCTTTCTGAATCCTTGACATGATTTCTTTATCAAGGGCACGTCGCTGGAGATGGTACTCCCCAGGAATTTGAAGTTGTCAACGTTCCATAGTTGTGTCATCGATGGTGATGCATGGCTGTGGCGGGGCGCTGTTAGGTGCAGGCTGCAGGAAGACATCTCCTGACTCCAGGAGGAGACTGCAGCCTCAGTTTTACCGAGGCTGATTGTCAAGCCGAACAATTTAGATGCAGCTGAGGGTCTGCTGACCATTGTTTGTAGGTGGTCCTCTTGGTGCGCCATGAGTGCGCAGTCATCTGCAAAGTGCGCTTCTATGAACAGCTTTCAGCGGGTCTTTGTGTGTACTGCAAGGCAATGTAGGTCAAAGAGTGACCCGTCCAGGCAGTAAATGCCCAGGTTTAGGTCTTTGATGGCATGCATTAGTACGAGTGAAGTACTTTCAAATCTCATACTATCTTTCCTTTCGGTTAGTCCTGACGAAGGGTCTCGGCCTGAAGCATCGACAGCGCTTCTCCCTATAGATGCTGCCTGGTCTGCTGTGTTTCACCAGCATTTTGTGTGTGTTGAAGACAAAGTACAAGTTCATGTTCTGCTCCAGGCATTTCTCCTGCATTTATTTAACAGTGAAGATCGTATCCACAGTACTGCGTTTAGGCCAAAAGCCGCATTGCAATTCTAGGAGGTTTCCTTCGGATACTGTTGAAATAAGTCTATTGAGGATGATGCGAGCCAGGATTTTGCCGGCAATGGAAAGTAGGGAGATGCCCCGGTAGTTCCCACAGTCTGTGCGCGGGCCTTTGTTTTTGTATAGGGCGACTATTACAGCATCCCGAAGGTCGGGTGGCATTACTTCCTCTTCCCAGATACTGACCAGGACGTCCTAGAATGCTTCGAGTGACTCCTGGTTGAGGGCTTTGAACAGTTCTGCGGGGATGCCATCCTTGCCCGGTGCTTTGCCACAGCTCATCTGTTTGATGGCTGTGCTGACCTCGGTCGGGGGGGGGGGTGGTTGTTGAGGTGCTCATGGACTGGGCTCTGGGGAATCTGGTCGAATACTGACTGGTCAACAGTAGAGGGGCAGTTCAGGAATGACTGAAGTGTTCCTTCCACCTGGTGTCGATGCCCTTTCTGTCCTTGATAAGCAAGGATCCATCTGCAGAAAGCCGAGGAGCTATGCTTGACTTTGAGGGACCAAAGACGACTTAATGGTGTTGAAGAACTGCTTGGTGTTGTTTGTGTCAGCATAGTGCTGAACCTCATCCGCCTTCTTGTTCCACAATGTGTCGCGCATTATACGGATTTCCCTTTGAGCGAGTACCTGATAGGGCTTGAATCTGTCCTTTTTGCAGGTGGAGTTCGGGTCATCCTGCCATTCTTTGAATGCCTTGTTGTTCTTGGTGAGTAGGTCATCAATGATGGTGCTATTCTCATTGAACCAATCTTGGTGGGTGCACTTTCTGTGGCCTAGGGTTGATTTTGCCGTTTTAGTTATAGCATTTTTGAAGTGGCTCCATTTCTGGTTTGGGTTACCCGTGAGTGGCTGGTTTGTTGATGGTTTCTGTTTAAGAGTATTTTGAAATTCGCGTAGACACGGAGGGTGCTGAAGTTTGGAGGTGTTAAAGGATGACCGTACTGCCTTTGGACGCTTTTTATGAGATTGAACAATTTGTAGCTTGAGGGTGGTGCTGAGGAGTCTGTGGTCCGTCCAACACTCTGCTCCTCGCATGGCTCGTGTGATGACTACGTCTCGGATGTCACGACAGACAATGACATAATCGATCAGATGCCATTGTTTGGATCTAGGGTGCATCCACGTTGTCTTGAATTTGTTGGCCATTCTGAACACTGTGTTTGTGACAGTGAGGTCATACTCTTCATATTTGCTGAGAAGCAGAAGGCCATTGGTGTTCATCTTCCCGACTCTGTGTCTGCCGAGCACTCCATTCCACTGATCGTGGTCTTGGCCGTCTCGGGCATTAAAATCTCCCAGCAAGATCAGCTTATCACTGGCCGGCACTGAGCGCAGGATGGAGTCAAGGTCAGTGTAAAACTGCTCTATGGTTTCAGTAAGGCTGGTCAGGGTGGGGGCATGGGCACTAATAATAGTTGCATGTCGATTTTGGCTGAGGTGCAGACGTAGCTTCATCAATCTTTCGCTGATGCCAACAGGCAGGTCGGGGAGCTGTTTCATCAGGGTACTCCTTATGGCGAAGCCCACTCCGTGTCTTCGTTCTGCGCCCTTCCTCTCCAGAAGAAGTCGTAGCCACTGGCAAGCTCAATGATGGATCCCTCGTCTGCAACCCTGGTTTTGCTTAGCGCTGCAATGTCAATGTTGTAGCGAGCAAGTTCTTTACCAATGAGAGCTGTTCTCCTTTCAGGTCTTGCAGTGTTTTCCTTATTCATTAAGGTGCGAATGTTCCATGCTCCTAGATGGAGAATCTTTTCCTTTTGATTTTGATTTCGACCACAATGTTTGGGTGATACGTCAGTCGTGGTTAACTGGCCGGATGATCTAGGGCAGGCGATGTTTCGGCCACCTTTTCTAGGCCCCTCCCTGATTACAGGGTGGGCAGCGCTGTCCTAAAAAGGGCTGCCCAGTCATCCTGGATGCTGCCGGACTCCCCTACTGCCCTGGGTTCAGAGGAGAATGACCATCTGTCCAAGGGCCGCCTATGTGCAGGTTTGCAACTGCAACTCAGTGGTCACCTCCACCTGTTGGTTCGCTGCTCTCCCATCGCCGGAGGACTTTTGAAGAGAGAAAGAAGACGAAGATGCACAACACAAGGACACGTGCGTGAAAGATATTATAGTGAAAAAGCCTTAGCATGGAGACAGTCCCACTCTCTCAGCCTCGGAGGTCAGGATCCACTGGCACGAAGATCGTTACACATGGTGGCCTCTTCGGCTGCAGGAGTTGCCGGACAATAGATTGATGAAGTCCTCCCTATTGACCGCCTATGGGACTCCGGCTCCGGATTTCTTCTCAGGGTTTTCTCCCATAGCCTTTCCCATTATCGGGTGTGGCCGCAAGGCAGCGGAGGTTTTCAAATCAGAGTTTTCCTTCTCCTAGGTGGGCAGTCGACCAGGACTAACAAGCCCCACCTGCCCGAAACATCTGGTTTTGAGGCGCCAGAGATCCGCCTTTGCCCCTTCTCCCATTGGCAGGAACAGTTCCGCCACGTGAAGGCTGGGAGCTGGTCTTGGTTGACAGAGGCTATTTGAGACGCAAGCCATGTGGAAGCACTTTATAGGTAGTGAGAGCTTATCCTCATTACCACCTCCGGCAATGTCAACCTTGGAACCATTCTTGATTAGTAAGAGTGTTAAAGGAGTGAGGGGGTATGGGGAGGCAGGATAATGAGGTTGAGAGGGAAAATAAATCAGCAATGATTAAATAGCAGAGCAGACGATGGGCTGAATGTCCTAACTCTGCTCTTACACTTTATGGTCTTATAACTATCCTTCTTGCGTTTCTTCTCTCTGCCTTTTGTATTTGGTTTACTTTTCTATTTTGTTTCTTTTTCATCCAATCCTGCTCCTGTTCCTTTCTCTCCCTACCCTTTCTTTTTCCTCCTTTCACTTTCCTTTCTCTATCGATCCTTTCTCTTTCACTCTCCTTTCTCCCGCTCTTGATCTTGTCCCTATAATTTTCTCCTTCCTGCAAGCATTATTTCTTTCACTGCTCCATCTCTCCTCCCTTTGTCCTCTTCTCCTTTCTTCCTCTCCCCTCCTTCACTGCCGGTTCTCATTCTGCTTCTGCCTATCATGTTTTCCAGACTGGAGTACGAAGAGCCGTCTGCAGGGGAGGCGGAGGTCACGGGGGTCCCGTCAGAAGTCTACGCTGTCCAGCCAGGTGAGTCTAGGTGTGATCAGTCGAACATTCTTCCCAGGGAAGGTGGCTTCTGTCAGCCAACAGCTGTGTACGGAGAGGTCCCATTGGGTTGACATCTCGTTCAAAAGGGCTCATCACTTCAGACAGAGCAGTGTTCCCTTGGTTACATACATAGAAGATCTGCAGAGTTTGGAGCCAGTTCCCTGGAGTGAAACTGAAGAGTGAAGAGTGTTGGCTCAACAGACCTGCTGCTGATCCATCCCCACCCTCCACAGTGTCCTCCCCCTACTCTCTGTAACCCTTCCCTCCCCCCTTTTCCAAGCCATCATCAAACTTTTTATTCTGTTTCCGTTTCTCTCTCTCTCACTCTCTCCCACAATCCCCCTGCACCTCTCTCACACTCTCTCTCACACTCATACTCTCACTCACTGTTTCTCCCACCCTCTTTGACCCCATACCCCCTTTGATGCCCTCTACTCCTGTCCCTTTCCTCTTTTCATGTTCCCTGTTCCACCTTTCTCAGCCCTTCCCATCTTTCTCAGTCCTTCCCTCCCTCTTTGTCCCCTCCTTCCCTGTGCATTAACCCACTCGCTCATGCTCTCACACTCCCCATTGTCTGTATCTTTCCTTCCTTCCCATCCCTCTCTTTGGAATTACTCTTTCCACCTTTCTCTCTCTCAATCCCACTCCCTAAATGATTTTCTTTGTAACCTGTTAGACCATAGAACAGGACAGCATCTGAACAGGCCCTTTGGCCCACAATGTTTTACCAACCAATTGAATTAGTAACAAAATGGCCAACCAAAGCTAATCCCTTCTGCCTCCACAATGTCCATATCCTTCCATTTCCCTCACATTCATGGATCTATCTAAACATCGCTGTCTCTACCACCACCCAGGCAGTTCATTCTAGGTTCCCACCATTCTCTGTGTAAATTAACTTGCACCCCCACATCTCTCACCTTTAAATGCATGCCCTCTGGTATTAGACATTTCAACCCTGGGAAAAAGATACTCCCTGTCAATTCTATCTATGCATCTCATAATCATATAATCTTCCTTCAGGTCTCCTCTCAGATTCTGGTGCTCCAGAGGGAAAAAATCAAGTTTGTCCAATCTCTTGTTATAGCAGACACCTTCTAATCCAGGCAGCATCCTAGTAAACCTCTTCTGCACATTCTCCAAAGCCTCTAATGGGGCAACCAGTACTGTATGCAATACTCCAGATGTACTCGAATGGGAGTTTTATAAAACTGCAACATAACTTTCCATTCTTCCCACATTGCTGTCAGCTTCTCCCAAATTCCACCCTCACCCACATACTCGGGGGGGGGGGGGGGAGGAATTCACAGCGGCCAATTAAGCCACCAATCCACATGTTTCTGCGACGGGGCTGGAACTGAAGGCTCTAGCAGAAACTCATGGGGTCACAGGGAGAAGATGGAAACTATCACACCCATGTGCATCGCCCCTGCCCCCCCCCCCACACACACATCTCCAGAGGTCAGGACTGACCTGTGGCCTCTGTGCCACCCTTTGTTACAAGATCATACTAAACTAAGGAGAAAGGGAGAGGGAGGGAGAGTCAGGGAACAGCAAAGGGCAAGTTTTGGATGTAAATTTTCCATTTGGACAGGAATATGAATGACTTGACTGTTTGGAGGATTATTCACTGGGGGGGTGGGGGAGTAGGGGTAGACAATTGAAGCAGAGTTAAAGAGAATTTCCAAGAAAAGGAAAGGTTGCTATGTGGTACCAGGACACACCTCTGGTCCATCTGTTGGTTTGTTATTGTGACATGGAGAAGGAGTAGTTTACAGAGCTGTGGGCAAACACAGTGGGGATGGGAAGGTTCAAATTGTTCTGCAAGGGGTTGGTACAGACACTGTGGGCTGAATGGACTCCTTAATACTGAGATCAATAGAACCCTGTTCTAATTGGGTGATGCAGGACCGGGAAGGAGGATGGAGGATGGACAGTGACTAGCAGCCACTAGAGCTGCAGTGGGGAGTGGCCAGGTTTAGAGTGGGATAGGAAAGGGTTCACTGCCTAGACAGGGTCAAATCTGGATGGGGGTGAGTTATGGTAGGAGGTGGTCCCTCCACAACACTCTGGTCTAGTCTTCTATTCCCACCAACCACACCTCCTAACAACCTCCACTCTGGCATTTCCTTTGCAACTGCAGAAGATGTAACGTTTGCCCTTTCTCATTCCTTCCCGTCATCTGGGGGAGCCAGACAGCTCTTCCAAGGGAAGGTCGATTCACCTGTAATTCTTTCAATCCCCACTCATTGTGTTCAGTACTCACAATGTGGCCTCCTCTACACTCAAGAAATCAAACTCAGACTGAGTCACCGCTTTGTGGGGAACCTGCATTCAGTCTGCAGGAGTGACCTCAAGCTCCCGGTGACCTGTCGTTTTAATTCTTCATCTCACCCCTCGACCCTGCCCTGACCTGTTGCAATGAGCTTGAGGGGCGGCTCTTCACCTTCCCTCTGAGCATTTTACAGCCTCTTGGACTTTATATTGAATTCTATAACTCTTATCTCTGCAAGTAGAGGTGGAACTGCCAGATTGACCTGCCGGGCATGTCTCCCTGCTCTGCATTTCACAGCTCCTCCATTCTTTTCTCCATGTTCTCTCTCTCCCATTCACTCATTGACCAGGTCACAGTGTCTACAGCTCACCCCTATTTTACCCACCACAGGCATACCCTGCCTCTGTCCTTCCTGTAGCTTCTATTGACCCCATTCCCCGGCTGATGAAGGGTCTGAAATGTTGAAACTGCTTCACCACCTGGATATTTCCGGTGTTTTCTGTTTTATTTTTGAATTCCAGCATCAGCAATTGTTTTGATTTTTTAAAATATAGCAGTGGATCGGTGAGGGTTGGATTGTGGAGGGGTAGAATCTCTCTGGATAACAGGTACAGCTTGAATTTGTCACAGCCAGGGGAAGATAGCTGGTCTGAATCTAATCTCCACTCAGTATCCCAGGGAAACAGTCAAAGGCAAAGTAAAGGTTATTAATGTAGGCACAAATGTAATGGAAAACTTACTTTCAGCAACATCACAGGCCATGGCATCAGATAAGCAGCATTCACAACAAACATAGAATTAAACAAAAATTATACAGAATTTTTACAAGAATGAAAACAATAAGAACATTAAAATAACTAAGTCCATTAATGTGTAGAGTAATCATGGTGTTGCTATACTAAAGCTGTGATTACATTTTATCGGTTGGTTCAGTCAAGTCAAGTTTATTGTCATATAACTCAATACATGTATACTGTCAAACAAGATGTTTCTCTGAACCAGGGTGTAAAGCACAGTAGTACACATATAACACACAATAACCTAGGAAAGTAAGGATAAGATCTACAGGTGAACGACACATCAATAAACAAAGTGCATAAATTAAATATTGTCAGGTACAGGACAGACTAAAAGGTGAAATCGAATGCGAAGTGGTGGGGAGTCCAGAGGCCTTATGGCCTGAAGGAAGAAACTTTTTCCACCCTGATCATCCTTGTTTTTATGCATTGGACTCTCCTGCCTGATTTTAGAAAGTCAAAGAGGATGCTGGATGAGTGGGTAGGATCCTTGATAATACTTGGGGTCCAGTGTACACAGCGCTCCTGATAAATGTCCCCGATGGATGGTCGGGAGACCTCTATAATCTTCTCAACTGTTCTATCAGTCATTTGTAGGGAATTCCGGTCGAATCCCTGCTGCTCCCATACTATAAGAACATAAGAGATAGGAGCAGGAGTAAGCCATCTGGCCCGTTGAGCCTGTTCCGCCATTCAATCAGATC
The DNA here is from genome assembly GCF_048418815.1 of Hemitrygon akajei. NCBI lineage: Eukaryota > Metazoa > Chordata > Chondrichthyes > Myliobatiformes > Dasyatidae > Hemitrygon > Hemitrygon akajei. Next base: position 21,686,976 of record NC_133148.1, on the reverse strand, counting down.
ATGGCTGATCTGGCCATGGACTCTTCTCCACCTACCTGCCTTTTCCCCATAACCCCTAATTCCCCTACTATGCAAAAATCTGTCTTAAGTACATTTACTGAGGTAGCATTCACTGTTTCATTGGGCAGAGAATTCCACAGATTCACCACTCTCTGGGAAAAGCAGTTCCTCCTCACCTCCATCCTAAATCTACTCCCCCAAATCTTGAGGCCATGTCCCCTAGTTCTAGTCTCACCTACTAGTGGAAACAACTTTCCTGCCTCTGTCTTATCTGTCCCTTTCATAATTTTATATGTTTCTATAAGATCTCCCGGCATTCTTCTGAATTCCAGTGAGTATAGTCCCAGGCGTTTCAATCTCTCCTCATAGTCTAACTCCTTCATCTCTGGAATCAACCTAGTGAAATTTCTCTGCACTGCCTCCAAAGCCAGTATATCCTTCCTCAAGTAAACAGACCAGAAATGCACGCAGTACTCCAGGTGTGGCCTCACCAGTACCCTATACAGTTGCAACATAAACTCCCTGCTCTTAAATTCAATCCCTCTAGCAATGAAGACCAACAGTCCATTTGCCATCTTGATAATCTGTTGCACCTGCAAACCAATCTTTTGTGATTCATGCACGAGTACTCCCGTCCTTCTGCACAATTGCATGCTGCAATTTTTTACCACTTAAATAATAATCTGATCTTCCTTTTTTCCTTCCAAAGTGGATGACCTCGCATTTCCCAACATTGTACTCCATCTGCCAGACCCTTCCCCATTCACTTCACCTATCTATATCTCTCTGCAGACTCTCCATATCTTCTGCACAATTTGCTTTTCCACTCAGTTTAGTGTCATCAGCACCCAGGGCAAGCCCTTTTCTCACTGTTACTATCAGGTAGGAGGTACAGAAGCCTGAAGGCACACACTCAGTGATTCAGGAACAGCATCTGCCCCTCTGCCATCTGATTCCTAAATGGACAACGAACCCATGAACACTACCTCACTTTTTAAAATATATATTATTTATGTTTTAGCATGATTTTTAATCTCCAATATGCATATACTGTAATTTATTTATTTTTCCTCTATATTATGCATTGCGTTGAACTGCTGCAGTTAAGTTAACAAATTTCACAACACATGCCAGTGATAATAAACCTGATTCTGATTCTGAATTTAGATACACTAGACTGGGTCCACCTCTTCCAGGTCATGTTGTGAGACCATTCACCACTGATTGCCAGCCAGTGTAACACCCATGTATCCCAACTCTCTACGTTCTATCAGTTAACTAATCCTCTATCCATGCTAATACCTCACCCTCAACTTCATGCATCTTTATCTTGTGCAGCTTGTCAATGGTGCTCCTGTAAAATTCAGTTAAAGTAATGGTGGAGGGGTGAGGTAGGCCTCACTTGCCTCAGTCTCTTTAGGAAGTGGAAATGTTGCTGTACCTTCTCGATCAGGGAGGTTACACTGAGGGACCAGATGAGGTTATCTGTGATGTGAACTCCCAGGAACCTGGGTGCATTTAATTCTCTATGGAGGAGCCGAATAGCTGAGGGAAGTAGCTGATCCTGAACATGGTGGTGTGGGACTTCAGCTTCTGTCCCTCCTGCCTGATGGTGGCAGTGAAATGATGGTATGCTCCAGATAGAGGGGATTTTTTGATGACAGATGTTGCCTTCCTGAGACAGCACGTCCTGTAGATACGTGTGATGGTGGGGAGGGATGTGTCCATGAAGTACTGGGCAGAGTATGCAGTATACTTTCTGCAGCTTCTTCAGTTCCTGCACTTTTGAGTTGCTGTATCAGACCATGATGCATCCAGTCAGGAGACCTTCAAGTATACATCTGTGGACGTACGGTAGAGTGTCTAGTGACATGCTGAACCTCCTTAACCTTCGAAGAAAGTAAAGACACTGGCTCACCTCCCTTGTGATTACATCTATGTACTTGGCCCAGATCAGGTCATCAGATAACACCCAGGAATTTAAAGCTGCTGTCTCTCCACCACCAATTTCTCAACCCCCCCCCCCCCAAGTAGATTGCTGCATGTTCGCCCTCCATCCCCCTCCTGAAGTTAACAATCAGGTCTGCAGTTGTACATTGAGTGAGAGGCCCTTGGTGAGGCCCCACTCAGTCAGGTGACTTATCTCACCTGGTAAGCTGATTCATCGCCGTCTGTGATCCACCCAATACAATGGTTTCATTAGTGAATTTGTCACCCCTGGTAAAGTCAGGTTAATCTCCCCAAACAGAGAGCTGTTCTGGTAGTGCTTTAGAAACTTGTGGAATTGTTGTATAGCAGGAGGCCTTTCGGTCAATCAATCCTAGCCTGTTTCCCTGTGGTAGATGCCAGCTGTCTCATCCCTCCACTCTTTCTCAGCGGCCTCATGAGTTGCTCCCCCTCTTGAATTCAATCCCATTCCATTCTATGGGTTGACTCTTGCATCTCCCCATGAGCAGTGAGTCCTGGTCCATAACCACTCTCATGATGTGGAGACCCTCTGGCCTTCCTGTCTTCTCTCCTTCACCCCACTCACCAACTTCTCCCCTTTCTGCCCAGCCGAAGCTGCCCCAGAGAAAGAAGTGGAGATACCAACTCCCCCCATGCTGCCCCCCTTGCTCAAAGAAGAGTCTCCAAGGCGCCGAGAGCCCTTGCCCAGCCCAGAGGTAGGTTGGTACTGGGGGGGATGGTTGGAGATGAAGTGGGGGGGGCAAACAAGGAAATAAGTATTTTGTCTCAAAGGCACAGGGAGAAGTCAGTTTCTTGTCTCTTAAATCCGTCAGTCGTACCTCAGCATCTCTGTCCCACGCCTATGTGCCTGACATCCCCACCCCAGTTCAGTCCCATTCTGTACCAGACAGGACATTCCATTATTGCTAGGCAGCACGGGCTGGGAAGAGTGCCTACCTCCTCTCCGGTTCACACTGAAATGTGTCCTTCCAATTAAATACTGGAAAGACCAATGCTGCCTTCTTTGATCGATGCTCCACTCCGCCCATCCTTTCCCCATCTCAACTCTGTCACCTCTGCTTCTCTCCTAATGATCCAGGCAATGGAAAGAGGCCATTTAGTTTGTCAGTAGATGCCAGCAGTTTGCAAAAGCAGCTTGGCCCATCCATCCTGCTCCCCAGCTTTCTTTCAAATCCCTGCAAATTCAGGAGCCCTTAGGTTCGGTAAGTGGAGATAGAAGAGACACACTGCTAATAAGTAGATTAACTATTTATTTACGAGATACAATGGACACTAAGAATTCAGTAAACCCTACAAGCTAGATTCTGTTACAAATTTTTATCTAAACTGAGCACCCAAAGTGGCAGGATGAAACAGACACTCCACATACACACAATGGCAAATACTTATCTTATGTGTGTACCCAGGACCTCTTGACTGCAACACAGCTCCACTGTTTCCATGGCACCACCTGCCCCTGGCGACCTGAAGAGAGACTGCACGTTCGATTTAAACTCTACCAGCACAGTGACATCTGCTAAACGGCAGGTGGTGAGAGCGGTTGTAGTGCTCCTTACCCCAGGCTAATCCCCACCCCTATTGGGGAGTGAGAGGGGTCGTAGTGCTCCTTACCGCAGGCTAATCCCCACCCCTATTGGGGAGTGAGAGGGGCTATAGTGCTTCTTACCCCAGGCTAATCCCCACCCCTATTGGAGAGTGAGAGGGGTTGTAGTGCTCCTTAGTCTGGCCAATCCCTGCCTTCCTTGGGGAGTGACCTTTGATGAGTGGGAAATTAAACATTTACTGCAACATCCATCGCTCAAATGACACGACACCGTGACAATAACCCCGTAGGCTACTATAACTCTGTGGGCGCCCCACTATACTACGCACAATCCATAACACAATAATACCTGGAATTATCAGCCCACCAGTTACTACCCAGTGTATTACGGTAGCCCACCAGCTGCACAACGCTCCAAAAGACCACCAGCCTCGTCCCTGGATGTAGTAGTTATGGAGCTGGTCCCCTGCTCTCTTGATCTTACTGACTGACTGCTGGAGATGATCAGCCAGGTGAATAATGTTCCCACACTCGCTGGAGATACAGGAACAGCAATCCTGACCAATCACACCACAGGTGTCACCTATCTCCTCAAGCAGGTAGTCCAAGGCCATCGAATTTTGCGAGGCCACCATCCGAATAGCCATCATCTCAGCTGATACTCTGGTCAGCATTTTGATCTGTATGCCTGAACATTGTGACCGTCTTGATGGCCAGCAGCTCCATCACAGAGTCTATGATTATCAGTTTTCAGACTAGCTGGCTGTACAATACAGGGAAAAGACTATCACCCAGAACCTTTCTGCCTCTTTGGTACAGCTGTTACTATACTGACCCTTATGGCTAGGGTGTTTGTGTAGGCTATTAAGGCAGTGTATATATGGCAACACATACTCTGGGTAGCAGCAGCTGTACCATCCCTCAGAGAGCCACGGGTAGGCCCGGGTGTCACATTTTCAGTATTTACCATTTAGCCTCCAGGGAGTGCCTACCTTCACGGCACCATTCAGAGTCAACGCAGTCATCCCAATGTACTGATCCTGCTCACACTCGCTGTGCCCCACTGACTGGTTTGACCTGTGCTCATCGTACTGCCTGCACCAACACTCCTTCCCCTCGCCTGTTGGCAAAGGGAATACTCTCCAAGTTGGCACCTTGGAATTAGACAAATCGTAAGTAGTGTAGTGGTTAGCACGATGTTAGTGTTGCTCAGGGCATCAGAGTCAATCCTGGCGTCCTCTGTAGGGATTCTCTTTATGTCATCCCTGTGGAATTCATGGGTTTTCTCTGGGTGCTCCCAAAGTCCAAAGATGCACTGGATAGGTTAATTGGTCATCATAACTTGTCCCATGATTAGGTTAGGATTAAATCGAGGCTGTCGGGGGTTTCTGAGGCTCGAATGGACTATTCTCTGAATAAATTAAAAAACTGTAAATAAAATGAAGTGTTAGCATCTACACTGGTACCGCTGTTGCGGGTCCCAATGAGGGCAGCACCATTTGCTTTAGACTGTGAGTTGCTGCTTTAACTAAAATTCCTACCATGGTCAAGGTTAGCCAATGATCCCCCCCCCCCCCCCCAGTGGGCTGTTGCTGTCTTGCTCAATCTCTGTGATCAGGGGTCACCACTGGTGAAGGGCTCCACTGTGCTCCACTCCTTGAGGCTGCAAATCCCACTCAAAGAGTGAAAGATACCTGACCTTAACTGCCATTCTCTCTGCCCCATAGTGATTCCTAACCCCTGTGAGAAGCAAGTGGCACTCACAAGGCACTGGTGATTTTTGTAACAACAGACCACCCCCCCCCACCTGCCCTTCCTGGCCACCCATCTCCCTGTTGGAAAAGCTCCACTACTCCCTGAATTTCAGATCCTCTGCAACCATGTGGACAGAAGCTTTCCTGGCTTGTGCCATACTGGCCTCCCAGCTTTGCCAGTTCCTCAGCAGAGAACTCCCTAATGGTAATGGTCTCAATCAGACATACTGTGATATCTTCCCCAAATCTCCCTCCCCCAGTCTGCTGGTATTCCTCACCCTCTTCCATGGAGAGGCTATGGGCCAGTGGTCCCCCTTGGAGAGTCTGGGACTGTGTGGCCACGTGTCTGGTATGGGTGCATAGGGGAAGGGTGCTCACTCAGGGGAATCCCCAAGGATCTCTTCCCCATCCTCACTGATCTAACAAAATGCCCCCATCCACATGTCGGGGTCGTCTCCCCTCAACATCGGGACTTAATTGGGTTCAGTTGCCTGTTAGTTCTGTGGGTAGCCTCTAACGTCTCTTGTCACCTGCTTCAGCTGGTCTTACCTGAGATCTATGAGCTTCCACCAGTGGCACCGAAACGCAGACGGCGAAGGCTGCAATTTATTGACACGACCATCCAGATACCACGAGAGGAGATGCAGGAGCAGATCCAGAGGGTTGATATCCTCTGTGTCCCATTTGTGAGTAAACATGCCTGACATAGTGGCGGCAATAGATTGTGGAATGGTTCCAAAGGTCTGGAAATTTGCAAAGGTCGCTCCACTCTTTCAAAACAGAAGGAGGCAAAGACAGGAAATTATAGGCTGTTAGCCTGACTTCAGTGGTTGGGAAGGTGTTGGAATCCATTATTAATGATGAGGTTTTGGGGCACTTGGATGCATATGATAAAATAGGCCAAAGTCAGCATGGTTTCCTTAAGTGGAAATTTTGTCTGACAAATCTGTTGGAATTCTTTGCGAAAATAACAGGCAGGATAGACAAGAGTCACTGGATGTTTACTTGGATTTTCTGAAGCCCTTTGACAAGGTACCACACGTGAGGCTGCTAAGCAAGATAAGAGCTCGTAGTTTTACAGGGAAAAGCCAGCATGGAGAGAAGATGAACTGATCGGCAGGAGGCAAAGAATGGGAATAGATGGGGCCTTGGTGGTGTTCCACTTGGGCGGGTGTTGGGACCATTCCTTTTCACATTATATGAAGATGGGTTCAAAGAGAAGGTGAGGGTCTGTCCCTGAAGCTCATGTTGGACCTCAATGTAACAACGCAGGAGAGCAGATCAGGTTTGGGTGGTGGGGGGGGAGGTGGATGGACAATTAAAGTGACAAGTCACCGGGAGCACAAAACAGTTGATCTACTCCTCCAGTGAAGGTGAGGCTGCACTAGAGCACCATATGTACTGAGTGGATGGGAAGAAGTGCAATCAGTTGTTGCTACCCCTGGGAGGGCTGGCTGTCTCTCTGGATGGTGAGGAGGATCGAGGTTTAAGGACAGACATGGTTGAGTGGAGTAAGTTCTGTAAGATGCAGAAGGGTGGGTAGACCAGGGGATCATGAGGGAGTGCTACCTTTGCAATACTGAAGGGTGAACAGATCCTCTCATCTGTCCTGACGAAGGGTCTCGGCCCGAAACGTCAACAGCGCTTTTCCCTATAGATGCTGCCTGGCCTGCTGTGTTCCACCAGCATTTTGTGTGTGTTGTTGTTTGAATTTTCAGCATCTGCAGATTTCCTCGTGCCCACTCAACCATGTCTGTCCTTAGAGTGTCTTGGGCTGGAATTTTGTTGGAGCTGTCAGACATTGTTAATGCAGCGTGTGTTGAGGTGGGGCGTAAAAGCCAGAAGTGAGGGTTAGTACGTGAAAACAGACTTGGGCGCATGAGTGAGATGCATTCAGGGCTCAGGAGGCATTTTAGAAAGTCACCCACTTCACCTGGTCTCACCCTGTTGCATATAATCCGTCTGGCTTACCCATCCTTCGCAACTGCACACTGACCAGTTTTCCTCTCCTCTCTGTATTTGAGGAGGGGTCTCAGCCCCAAATAGTATCTCCACCTCATCAGTGTGTCAGGTGAGAAGGGGTAGTCAAGGATGGTGAATGAATCCATGGACTTGAGTGCCGGCTTAGTGTTTTTCTCAGAACATCACACGATGGGACTGCTTCCACTGATGTAACCAATCTCTTTCAGCACCCCATCGAGCTCTCACGCCAGCGGAAGGTCTCACCTGCGAGTCTGTTCCAGAACCCAGCCTATGGTGAGCATCATCACCACCTCCTTCAGTAACACTGACAACGCTTGCCCTGAAGACGGCTCCACTGGCGTTTTCTGGGGTGGGATCGGTGAGACATCTGATACGAGGCTGGGTTCCCATCCACAAGTGAACCATCTCCCAATCTGTGGGCCATTGCAAACAGACTCACTACCCCCCAACCTGTCACTCTGAGAGCGTTTACATGCTCTGAGAGAGATCTGACCACATCTGACAGTTAAACCAGACACAGGAAATCCTGGCAGACACCACACCCCCCACTCAACCCCCATCCACATCAGCCCCTGCTCGTCCACATCACCCCTACCCTATCTACACACACCTCTATCCAGCCACAACCTCTCTCCATCCACATCAACACCCCTATCAACACAATCCATCCCCGTCCACACACACCCTTACCCTGTCCACAAACCACTCGTCCTCACATACCCTCGATCCACAGACCGACTCTCCCTCCCACACAACCGCCCATCAGTTCACACACCCCTTCCCGTCTACAAACCTACCCTAACCTCTCCCAAACTCTTCCCTCCAGTTCCTAAACCTCACTCTGCCTCCCCTTTTCTGAAAGGGCTCCCATTTTCCCGAGCCTGCTGTTGAGTGGGATATTCATTGCCTTCTGATCCCGGCCTGTCCCCAGTGCTGCATCTCTGCACTTAGCACGGGGCCAGCTGATCCTCTCCACCTCTCACAGGCACCTGACCATACTTGTTATCTGCAGAGCCATGGACGGCCCCTGCGCTGCGACAGCTGTGGACGAGGTGTGCCAGGACCGAGCCGGTGGACTACAGTGCCAGGCGCAGGCTGGAGGCTCTCGAGATGGAGGTGAGGATCTGTCCAAATGATGAACATGAGGAGATGGGTTGGCCCCTCCACATCCTGCTCTCCCCACCGTGCAAGGTCGCAGTCCACTTGACTGTGACACCCCCAGAAACCATTCACCTCCTCTCTTACACACACAGCAGCAAACTTGGCTTCTCGAGTTTCCCCTCCTGTTCAATATCACAGTTGACTTGTCCCTGTCCTCGTCTCCTCTGCACCAGAGCCCCTTAGCCCCAGATCTGTCAGACATTTATCCAATGACACTTCGTCCTTCTTGTGACCTGGCCTCCACAACTCCACGTGAAAGAGAATTCCAGTTATTCACCACTCTCCGAGAATGAATTACTATGCATCTAGAATTTATGTGACTGCTCCCCCACTCATATATTCTCTCTTCCACTCTTGCTGATCAGCTCGCACCAACCCCCACCCCCTGGTTCTCCACTCTGGGTCAATTCACAGCGGTCCAGGGCCACAGGGAGAATGCAGAAACTACACACACGCTCGCATATGTTCACGTACAGAGTGCTGGAGGTGGGGATGGAAACCAAATTGTTGGAGATGTGCACTGACCTGGATGTCTAGATGTGGGAGGAAACTTGAGGGGCCCTGGGGGAATTCTGCAGGATCACACATAGACTGTGCAGACTCCAGAAATAATTCCCCATTATATTTTATCCTCATCCTTTTACTTCTCTCACCTATATCCTTCCAGGGGCCTGGCAGGTAGTGTTGAATCACTGGAAAACTCTTGGATAGCATGGACATGCAGGCTGAAGCCAAATGATTTTCCTAACCTCCCAACAACTCCACCCCCACCCCACCCCATGCATCCACATCTCTTGTCTGGTCACTAACCACACGTTTCCCTTCATTTCAGGTTCTGCGAGAGACCCTGGAGCCAAGCATACCTCAGCTAACTTTGACAGGTATGTGTTGTTGTGGGGAGACCCAGTCCCAGTACCTGAAGAGCATTGAGTTCATATTACATCCTGAATCCAACTCATGGCTCCCTGCTGTCATGTCTCAAGGCTCCAGATTACTTGTAGACCATAAGACATAGGAGCAGAATTAGGCCATTCAGCCCATTGAGTTTGCTCCACCATTCCATCATGACCTATTATTACCCCTCTCAACCATGTTCTCTTACCTTCTCCTATAACCCTTGACACCCTTACTAATCACAAACCTCTCAAGCTCCACCTTAAATATACCCAATGACTTGGTCTCCACAGATTCACTTCATGCTGGCTAAAGAAATTCCTCCTCATCAGGTTCTAAAGGGGTGTCCTATTCCAAAGCTGTGCCTTCAGATCTCCAACTCCCCATCTATAGGAAACATCCTCTCCACATCCACTCTACCTGGGCCTTCCAATATCTAATAGGTTCAATGAGATCAACACCACCCCCCAATTCTTTAAACTCCAGACATTGTATTTGCTTTCCTCATCACTGACTCAAACTGTTAATGAACCTTTATAAAATCTTCCATTGAGGACTCCCAGGTCCCTTTACACCTCTGATTTCTGAATTTGCTCTGATTTAGTAAATAGACTGCACCTTTATTCCTTCTACCAAATTACGTGACCATACACTTCCCTACACTGCGTTCCATCTACCACTCTTTGCCCTTTCTCCTAATTATTCTCCTTCTGTAGCTTCCCTGCTTCCTCAACACTACCTGTCCCTCCACGTATTCTTGTATCATCTGCAAACGTAGCCACAAAATCAACAATTCCATCATCCAGATCAGTGACATATAACGGGAAAAGAAACAGTCCCAGCACTGACCCCTGCAAAACACTTGTCAAGCAGCCAACCAGAAAAGGCCCCCTTTGCTTCCTTCCAGTCAGCCAATGCTCTTAACCATCTTTTCTGTAGTACTATGGGCTCATATCTTGCTCAGCAGCCTGATGTGTGGCAGCTTGTCAATGGCCTTCCGAAAATCCAGGTAAACGATATCCACTGACTCCTTTGACTATCCTACCTGTTATTTCCTCAGAAAATTGCAACAGATTTGTCAGGCAAGATTTCCCCTTAAGGAAACCATGCTGACTTTGGCCTATTTTATCACGTGCCTTCAAGTGCCCTGAAGCCTCATCTTTAATAATAGACTCCAACATCTTCCCAACCACTGAAATCAGACTAACCGACTATTAATTACCTGTCTTCTGCCTCCCTCTCTTCTGAAAGTGGAGTGACATTTTCAATTTTCCATACCTCTGGAACCATTCCAGAAGCTTGTGATTTTGAAAGGCGATTAATGGCCTACAGTTACTTCTTTCAGAACCCTAGGGTGTAGTCCATCGGGTCCAGGTGACTTACCTAACTTCCCAAGTACCTTCTCCCTAGTAATGGCAACTTCACACACTTCTGCCCCCAACACTCTCGAATTTCTGGCATACTGCTGGTGTCTTCCACAGTGAAAACTGATGCAAAATACCTTCTCAGTACATCCACCATTTCTTTGCCATCCATTATTAATTTTCCAACACCATTTTCCAGCAGTCCAATATCCACTCTTGCCTCTTCCTTACTCATATATCTGAGAAACTCCTACAATTATTGACTTGCTTGCCTTCACATTTCATCTTTTTTTCTTTTTGTTTTTTCATTCATCTTTTTTTGGTTTTGAAAAGCTTCCCAATCCTCTAGCTTCCCACTAATTTCTGTGATATGCTAACAGTATGGAGGAACCCCTGCCCCTAAGAGTGCGTGGTGGGACGGGTAGAGGAAATTTCACCATATCAAACATTATAGCATGGCTGATCCTGTCTCCCTCCGCTTTCCCTCAGGGTCACTGGAGGAGTCAGAGCCTGAACCATCCCTAATTAAGTCACCAGAGGAAACCAGGTAAGTTTGGCGTTGTAGGAACCCAGACTGAGAGATGCGTCAAATCCCCCATGGGTACAGGGGACATAAGAAGGTAAAAAGCAAAATCATTCAAATACTGTGCTGTCATTGTACAGGGTGTTGGTGAAATTAATTTTGAAATATTGTGTTTAATTTTGGCCAACCTTCTAAGAGGAAAGATGCCTTTAAGCTAGAAAGAGTGCAGAGGAGACTTATGGGGATGTTGCCAGGTCTTGGTCTGAGTGATGGTGAGAGGTTGGACAGGCTGGGGCTTTATTCATTGGACCATTGGAGAATGAGCGATGATCTTATAGAGATGTGTAAAATTATTAGGGACATTAACAGGGTGAATGTGCATGGTTTTCCCCCAGACTTGCAGAGTCAAGAACCAGAGGGCATAGGTTTAAGGTGAGAGGGGAAGAAACTTACTAGGAAGCTGAGGGTCAGCTTTTTCACACAGATGGTGGACAGTGTATGAATGAGCTGCCACTGGAAGTGGTTGAAGCATATACATTGACAACATTTAATCATACTTGGACAGGTACCTGCATAGGAAAGTGTTGGATCTGCAGATGAAATAATCCAAAAGGCTCTTTGTAAGGCAAGAATGAAGCTCAAATTGCTGGTTGCACTCATTTTATCATATGTTCAACATGCTACAGGTCAGACAGGGGTCAGCCTGCATTAGCAGGCAAGGCAGAGAAGTAACAAAGGAACTGTAGAATGTAAGGGTCTGTAACTGGAATGTGAGCACCTCCGCACCACCTGCCAGAAGCAGAATTTCCCAGTAGACAATCATTTTAATTCCTATCCCCATTCCCATATGTCAGTCCATGGCTGCTACATTTGCCACAATGCAGACACTTTCAGGGTGGAGGAGCAACACCTCCTATTCCGTCTAGGTAACCTCCAACCTTGATGGCATGAATATTGATTTCTCTATCTCGTAATTTTTACCTCTCCCTTCCTCCTCTTCTATTCCCTACACTGGCCTCTTACCTCTTGTCCTCAGCTGCCTATCACCTCACCCTGGTCCCCTTCCATTTTCCATTTCTCCTATGGTCCACTTTCCTCTCCTATCAGATTCCTCTTTCTTCATCCCTTTTCCCACCCACCTGGCTTCAGCTATCACCTTCTAGCTTGTCCTTCTTCCCTTCCTCCCTCCACCTTTTTTATTCTGGCATCTTCCCCTTTCCTTTCCAGTCCTGGTGAAGGACCTCAGCCTGAAACATTGACTATTTATTCATTTCCATAGATGCTACCTGACCTGCTGAGTTCCTCCAGCAATTTGTGTGTGTTGCTCAGCATTTCCAGCATCTGCAGAATCTCTTTGTGTGCAGGTGAACACAGTTTCCTTTTGTACTGCAAACTGGTTTGGGCTAGTTTAGATGAGTTTAGCAGGTACTGACTGAGCTACACTTTACTTTTGCAGACATGGGACCTACAGAAGTATAGAACCAAACTACTGCAAGTTATAAAAGTCCACAGACACATGATTATACAAACACATAAGCAAGTGGAAAGGAAGCTTAAACCAGAAGGAAAAACACAATAAATGCAACAGTCTGGACCCAATCCATCAAAAGGCTTGAGTCAAACATATGCAAATTGGATAAACTTACTTGGCAGTTTTGTTCAGCATGGAGGAGTTGGGCCGAAGGGCCTGTTTTCCATGCTGTATAAAGAGTTTGGACTTTAAAACCAGGGAAGTTTTATTATGTTTGTATGGGAGGTTGTTGAGGTCATACCTGGAGTGCGTTGCACAGTTTTACTTCCCTATACAAAGGTAGGTGTAGTCCAAAGGAGAGTCACCTAGTTAATTCCTGGAATTTGGGGGTGGTCCTATCATGAATTTGGGTCTGTCTTTGTAGCATCGAAGAATGAGGGGTGACCCTACTGAAACAAGGGGGCAGGACAGGGTAGATGATGGGATGTTTTCACAAGTGGGAGAGTTGAATGAGAGGACAGAGTTACAAGGTAAGGGGCAGTCTTTTTATGGGGGTGGTTACAAATTTCTTTATGCAGAGGTAATTGGTTTATATATTGTCACATGTACCAAGATACAGTATGGGGGGAAAATCTGCTTTGCTTTTATCCATCCAGTGTGAAACAGAAGTACGTTGAGGTAGTGGGAAGAGGAATCCAGAGTGATACAGTTACAGAGAAAGTGCAGGTGGACAAATAAACTGCCAGGCAGACTGAAAGATCAAGAGTTTATCTTTATTATACAAGAGTTCCATTCAAGAGATTTGTAATAGTGGGATGGAAACTGTCCTTGAGCTTGGTGTACGTCTTCTCTGTGGAAAGTGGGAGATGACTGGTTGTGGGAGGAAACTTGATTATTTTGGCTGCTTTCCCACAGTGTAGATGGTGTGCATGGTGGGGAGGCTGGTTTACATCGTGAACTGAACTGATGGACTTTGATTAGTTGGTTACTTTTCCAAGCTGTAGCCGGAGTGCATAGTGGGGTGAGTCCTCCAGGTTTATTATCAGCCGCATGTGAAGTGAAATTTGTTAACTTAGCAGCAGCAGTTCAATGCAAGGAGATGTCAGGGGTAAGTTTTTTACTCAGAGTGGTGAGTGTGTGGAATGGGCTGCCAGCAATGGTGGCGGAGACGGATACGATAGGGTCTTGTAAGAGACTTTTAGATGGAGCTTAGTAAAATAGAGGGCTATAGGTAAGCCTAGTAATTTCTAAGGAGGGACATGTTCGGCACAACTTTGTGGGGTGAAAGGCCTGTATTGTGCTGTAGGTTTTCTATGTTTCTATGCAATACATAATCTAGCAGAGAGAAGAAAACTTATAATAAAAAATAATAATAAATAAGTAAATCATTACGTATATTGAATATATTATTAAAAATATGCAAAAACAGAAATACTGTATATTAAAAAAAGTGAGGTAGTGTCCAAAGCTTCAAAGTCCATTTAGGAATCAGATGGCAAAGGGGTAGTTGCTGTTCCTGAATCACTGAGTGTATGCCTTCAGGCTTCTGTATCTCCTACCTGATGGTAACAGTGAGAAAAGGGCATGCTCTGGGTGCTGGAGGTCCTTAATAATGGACGCTGCCTTTCTGAGACACCGCTCCCTAAATGTGTCCTGGGTACTTTGTAAGCTAGTGTCCAAGATGGAGCTGACTAGATTTACAACCTTCTACAGCTTCTTTCGGTCCTGTGCAGTAGCCCCTCCATACCAGACAGTGATTCAGCCTGTCAGAATGCTCTCCACGGTACAACTATAGAAGTCTTTGAGTGTATTTGTTGACATGCCAAATCTCTTCAAACTCCTAATAATATATAGCCGCCGTCTTGCCTTCTTTATGACTACATCAATAAGTTGGGACCAGGTTAGATCCTCAGAGATATTGACACCCAGGAACTTGAAGCTGCTCACTCTCTCCACTTCTGATCCCTCCATGAGGATTGGTATGTGTTCCTTCGTCTTACCATTTCTGAAGTCCACAATCAGCTCTTTCATCTTACTGACACTGAGTGCCAGATTGTTGCTGCGGCACCATTCCACGAGTTGGCATATCTCACTCCTGTACCTTATTGTGGTTTGAAGACTTGTGTGCCTCAATGGCCCGAGGAGCTGCGTTGGCTGGAGTCAGGGCTTTATGCTTTGGCTCCTGGTAGGGTCACCAATGCCAAACAGGTCAAATGGCAGAGGCCAGACTAAGAGTGGTCCACTGGTCCTCCAGGTTTAGGGGTTCAGCTCAGGGCTAACAACCCTGACTGGTCAAACAAAATTGTTACAGAAACAACAATGAAGAATCCTACATCTGAATGTGACTTGCATGACTGACAGTAATGAAAACCGAGAGGAAGCTACTGACATGGTGAAGGAAGCTCTGAACATCGCCAGAGCTGGAGGTCCTTCGTTGCTGTTCTAAACGCCAGTGGCATTATAGGTAGTAAAGCAAACGGTGGGGCGGCTGGTTTCTGGGATGGACTGAACTGTATCCCTAACTCTCTGCAGTCTCTTGTGGACTTGGGCAGAGCAGCTGCCAGACCAAGCTATAGTAAAGCTCTGAAATTCTCTCTCCCTGAGGATGGAGGAAACAGGATCATCAGAAATATTTAAAGAGGAGGGAGCAAATGTTTAAATAATAAAGGTATTGAGGTCTTTGGCAAAGTGACATAGAGGAGGAGTTGAGTTCTGGGTAAATAAACACATCTCCCCTTCTTTTGGTAGGGGAGACCAGACCAGTACATAACATCTCACTGCAACCCTGCTTTACTGAGTCACTGATCCAGGCAGCTGACGTGCTTTGTCAGTGGTGGGAAGGCTTTGTGGTGTTGAGAGGTGAGCCTGTCACTATACTCCCCACAGGCAGTGCAGTCTGGGGAGTGTGGTCAGCTGGGCCAGAAGTGAGATAGGAAGCATGTTCCAGTCTGCTTGTCAAGACAGGAAGGGCAGTCTGGTGGACAGGATGCTGTATGTGTTCAATATTTGAGTAACATTGTAAATACATTGTTTGATTAAGCATTCTTTGTTACATTATTCATTATGGGTTATATGCAAGAAGTACACGAATGGCAAACATCATCACGTCACCACGTCATACGTGACTGCCTCATTAAGACAAAACTAAGTACACAAGTACTCCAGGCTCCCCTGTTTTTCTCTCTATTACTTTCTGGAGTTAAAAACTATGGCAGATGTGCGTTCCACTTTGTGTTAGCCAGTAAGTGTAATCTTAATCTTGTGAACAGAAACTTTGGGCTGATGGACAGGAGGAGAGGGATTCAGTGAAAGCTAATGAGGTGGATTTGGAATTGGCTCTATAATGGAATTCATAGGATAATGGTGAAAGGTCGATTCTCCAACCGGAGGCGTGTGATTAGTGGGGTGCCCCAGGAGTAGGTGCTGGGACCTCTGTTATTCATTATTAATATAACCGATCTGGATGTGAACATACATGGTATAACCAGCAACACTGCTGTTGTTACTGAATTAGAGGGTCTTGTTGATAGTAAATTTAGGTTCAATGAATTACAAAGACATCTTGATCAGTTAGGGAGATGGGTAAGGAATGGGAAATGGTTTTCAACTTAGAAAGTGGCTTGGTAGCCGAGTGGGTAGCACAACGTTTTACAGTACAGGCAACCCAGGTTCAATTTCCATCACTGTCTGTAAAGAGTTTGTGCGTTCTCCCAGTGACTGTGTGGGCTTCCTCCGGGCGCTCCGGCTGCACAAGTAGACAGAGTAGTGAAAGCAGCTTTTAGCCTGCTGGCCTTCATCAGTCGGGGCATCGAGTTCAGTAGGAGGGACGTGATGTTGCAGTTCTACAAGTCACTTGGAGAAGAGTGTACAGTGTTGGTCACCCTGTCTTCTTCTTCGGCTGTCCGTCGATTTTTGATGATGACTGAGGCCTGGGCAGGGTTGTATGGAAGACCTGCAGTTGCCCATGCTGCTAGTCTCCCCTCTCCACGCCACCGATGTTGTCCAAGGGAAAGGTATTAGGACCCGTACAGCTTGGCACCGGTGTCGTCACAGAGCAGTGTGTGGTTAAATGCCTTGCTCAAGGACACAACACGCTGCCTCAGATAAGGCTCGAACTAGCGACTTTCAGATCACTAGACCAATGCCTTAACCACTTGGCCACGCTCCACACTGGTGACCCTGTAACAGGGAAAACACTGTTGAGCTGCAGAGGGTGCAGAAGAGATTTACAAGGCTGGTACTCAGACTAGAGAGCTGAGTTATAGGGAGAGGTCAGTCACACTGGAGTGTAGGAGAATGAGGAGTGACTTCTTGGAGGTTTACAAAGTCCTGAGGGTTTCATAGACTTTTTCCCAGATTTGGTGAGTCTAATATTAAAGGGTAAAGATACAAGAGAAGAGGGAGAGATTTAAAAGAGATCTGAGAGGAAAATGATCTGAGAGTATCTGTCAATGGCTCCCTCTCTCTTCCGGACTGAAGCTCTCACCCTCAGACTCTGCCAGACTGAATGTCTCACTGTTATGCACACTTCCTGACACTGGGACCCTGCTTTCTAAAATGGCACTTTCTATCTGTCACGTACAGCAAAACAATTCTGTTCATAATCTCTCCCCCCCCCCCCCCACCAACTCCATCTGCCCATCATCCACACCATCTTCCCTCCCACGATCTGATACTCACAGGGGGCAGTGAGTACCTGGAATGAGCTGCCAGAGGAAGTGTTCGAGGTGGGTACAATTGTAACATTTAAAACTCATTTGGATAGGTACACGGAGGGAAGTGTTTGGAAGGTTAGTGGCTGACCATGGGCAACTTGGACTAGCAGGAATGATGCTCCCTACAGTGGTCAGCATGGACCAGTTGGGCTGAAGGGCCTGTTTCTGTGCTGTATTACTCTGTGACTCCATGAAGACAATAAGCAGCAGAAAACAAAGGAGCTGGAGGGACTCAGCGGGTCAGGCAGTGTCTCTGAAGGGAAATGGACAGTTGACATTTCAGGTCAAGACCTCGTATCTGCACTGACTGCTGGTATAAGAAGTGGTGGAGCAAGACCTGGGTGGTAGGTAGATCCGGATGAGGAGGGGTGGATGGAGACAGTGACAGTGGCTGGGAGACCAAAGGTGCAGGTGACAAATGGTTGCAGGTGGTAGATCACATAGGAGAGGAGGAGGAGCAGTGAAAAATGGGAGGAAAGATGGTGTGGATGATGGGCAGATGGAGTTGGTGGGGGGGGGGGGGGGGAGAGATTATGAACAGAATTGTTTTGCTGTACGTGACAGATAGAAAGTGCCATTTTAGAAAGCAGGGTCCCAGTGTCGGGAAGTGTGCATAACAGTGAGACATTCAGTCTGGCAGAGTCTGAGGATGAGAGCTTCAGTCCGGAAGAGAGAGGGAGCCATTGACAGATGCTCCCACCTTTTGTTCTAATGTTTCCTTGATGCTCTCTGTGCAGACCTCCCACGGCAGAGCTGGAAGAGAAACTCCCGACAGTGATGGAAGTCAGTGAGACAGTGGAGGTGTCTCCGGGTCGCCTCCCACCTCCTGAAGTGACTGCTGTCACTCATAGATTCGTGATGGAGTGAGTATCAGGGAGCGGAGGGGAGGTATGGAAAAGCGGCAGGGCTCGGTCTCCAAACCTCATCCATCACCCCATCCCCACCCTCTCTCCCACAGATGCTACCCAATCTCCTGAGTGTTTCCAGCATTTTCTACTTTTGTGTCACCCTATCATTCTGTCCTCTTTCCTCCCCCACTTCTAATGTCCAGCCTCGGGGTGGAGGAGAGAGGGAGTTGGCAGAGGGTTCGAGGGGGTTGACATGGGTTCTTGGGCTGGTGATTTGAACTACAGGAGATCAGGCCAAGCTCTAGCTGTCAGCATGGAAGGATGGAGCCAAATGTCCTGGTCCGCAATCCCACAGCTGATTCCAGTTCCCACCACCTCCCTCCTGGAATTTTCGCTATTTTCCTATTCTGTGAGGTTTCTCACAGAAGGAGAGGTGGTCCCAAGTTCTCTCACCACCTGTTCCAACACTGCCTGCTGGAGAGGTCATGGGTGGTACCCTGGGGAGGGTCGGTACATAGTGGTTAGCACAACGCTTTACAGGACAGGTAACCAGGGTTCAGTTCCTGTAAGGAGTTTGTACATTCTCCCTGTGACCACGTGGGTTTCCTCCCACAGTCCAAAGACATACCGATTTGTAGGTTAATTGGTCATTGTAAATTGTCTCTGATTAGGCTAGGGTTAAATTGTGTGGTGCAGCTCAAAGGGCCAGAAGGGCCTACTCTGTGCTGTATATCCATTAAAAAAAATTAATAAAATCCTCATGTTCTACACAACCGCACTCCCTATAACATCCTCTATCTTGCTCACTGTCAGATTCCCCTTGCAGTGCCAACCAGCACCTCCTCCCTGGTTCAGCGGCTCCACATAGGCACCCAGCAGGGAAACAGGCCCTTTAGCCCACAGAGTCCGTGAAACTATCCAACTATACCAGTCACATTTCTGTCCCCTCCCCCTCCAACATTTCCATCAGCTCAACCCAGATTCCACCTCTCACTCTCACAGTGACCCACCAACCCACGTATCTCTGGATTGTGGGAGGGAACGAGAGCTCCTGGGCTCAGAGAGAGTGTGCAGACTCCACCCACAGAGATTGAATCCTGAGTCCCTAAACCCCTCGTCCCTCACTTTTTTTCTTGTCATTCATTTAATGCTCTTCACCATCCCTCTCATTATATTTCCTTCTCTTGCCCACTCTCTCCATCCCTCTGTCTCTCACTCACTGTGACTCCCTCTCCGCAGCCTTGTGTCGAGAGAGTTGATTGACCGTGATGAGACTGATCTTCACACGATTCTTCCCACCACCATCTCTCGCATAGACATCTGTCGCATCTTCTACATCTGTTTGGGTAAGTCCAGGCTCACAATGAGGGACCAGGTATTGGCTGAGTCCCTCTCAGTGAGAGTGGCACAGTGCAGCTCCTCCCCTCCCCTTGTCCGCATGTTCTCCATCTTGCCCTCCCTTCCCACTATTCCACTACCCCCAACTCTCCCCTCCAACTTTGCAGCTCTCTCCTGTTCCACCCTCACTCCCAACCACTTCGCCATCCGTTCCATCATCACCCTTTATATCTCTATTACCCTTACCATCTACCCCTCCCCATCTGCTGTCTCCCCAGCCCAAATCCTCCCCCTCTTCCATTTGCCTGTCGTTTCTCTTTCCATCATCTCCACTACCCTCCACCCCTCCCTCCCTCACCACACTCCTCACCATTCTGCATCCTCCACCTTTCCTTACCCCAATACTCACAACTCCCCCTGTACCCTGGAATCTCCACTCCCTCTCCACCATCTCCCTTTCAGCTCCCCCAACACTCTTCTCCCTCCTTCATCCTAGTCTCCCCTCTGCACGGTCTCTTCTCACTCTCTGCAATTTTCCCTATAGCTCCCCCCAACACCTTTCTCCCTGCTTCATCCTATCATCTTGCTTTCCCACCTTCTACCCCGCACTCTTCTCACACCCTCCACCATCTTCACTTCAATCCATGGTGTCTGCTCCCTTCACCCTTCACTCTCCACCATCTCCCCTGTCACTCAACCTCTCCCATTCTCCTGCCCTTACCATCCAATTCCCCTCACCCTCCACATCTCCCACCGTATACTCTCCTATCAACCCCCACCATCTTTTACCCAACCATCTCCCATTCCCTTTCCTGGCCCCGAACCGCCTCCGTTCCTTTCACTCCCCACCATCTCCTCTTCTCCACGCAACCACCCCACGGTACCCCCCATCACCCCTCTCTGTCGTCTCCCGCAGTGTTCGCCTCGAGGCAGGTTCTCCGCCTGGACCAGATCCAGCCCTATGGGAGGATTACCATCACCCCTGGCCCGCGGTTCGGCGAGGATCTGTGATGTGGAGGCAGGGCCCACTCACCATTCATCAATCTGCCTCTCCCGTCTGATTTTTCAGAGAAACAGGAGGAGGCCATTGGGCCCTCAAGCCTGTCTGTTATTCAACACGATCATGCATGATCTACACTGATCTCAGCTCCTGTGCAGTTCCCCTACCCCCTCAGTTCCTCGCACCCTTAAATATTTATCAAACTCCACCTCAAATATACACTGCAATTCAAACACCCCACCCTCATGGCAGAGTATCCAACTGACAGAGAATTCCAGAAATTTCCACCTGTCTTCATTTGAAATATAGCAATCGACCTCTGTCCTTGGCTCTGTCACTGATGAGAAGAGATACCCTATCAGGATGCCTAACTGCTACACTATCAAGCCCCCTTGGGATTGTATCTAAACATTTTCTAAATTCTGTCCCAAATTGTCTCACCTCTACTGGTAGATCATCCTAGGAATTACCCTCCATTGTTACTCTTATCTTTACCAGCACAAGGAATCAAAGCCCTCCACAGAATTCCAGGAGTGGCCTTACTAACAACCTGTGCAACCACAACAACACCCCTTTTCCCGTTCCTAAACTCCACTCCCTGTGTAGTAAAGGCCAAACTGCCGTCTGCCTTAACCATTTGATAAATCTGCCTGCTAACTTTTTTTCTGATTCCAGCTCAGGAAGAGACAGTCCATTTGAATTTTAACTCTTTTGTGGTTTGTCTCCTGTTAGATGATCTGCTTTTTAATTTCTTTTACTGAATTGCATGACATCGCACTTCCCCCACATTACTCTCCATTTCACAACCTTGTGCCTGCTCGCTCAGCCAGTCTGTATCCTGTTGCCGAATCACAATGTCGTCATCAGATTTCCTTCCACTGTGTCATCGGCAAACTTGGACATCTCACATCTCGTCTCCTGCTCCTGATCATTAAACAGTGAACAACTGTGGCCACGGACCAACCCCTGGGGTACCCCAAAAGTTGCCTCCTTCCAGTCCGAAAACAACCCACTTATTCCAGATACACAAAACACAAGGAAGCTCAGTGGATCAGCATCATCTATGGAGGGGAATGGACAGATGAATAGGGTCTCAATCCAAAACATCGACTGTCCAATCCCCTACACAGATACTGCCTCCCCCACTAAGTTCCTCCAGTGTTTTGTGTGTTGCTCCAGATTCCTGTATCTGCTGTACCCTCAGTTTCTATTAATTCGCTCTGTTTTCATGAAACACCATTTTGACGCACTCCCTCCAATATTGTAGTTGTTCCTCCTCACCTTGTGGTGCATTGAGCAGCATCGTTTGTCGTTTCTTTAGCATTTATCTGTGTTTTATGAGGCTGAGTTGCTACCTTGACACTCAACCTGGCACAGAGGGGAAGTGTGCAAGGAGCCGGCTGGATTCGATCCCGGGACCACTCGCCTTGAAGTCTGGTGTGGATGCCACTACACCACCAGCCAGCTATCTCTCCAAAATTGCGGCTTTTTAATTTGCATCCCAGCCTCCAATTTGGCACGCTGTCAGATGCCTTTCAAAAATCTAAGTATGCCACGGCCACAATTTTACATTTACCAGCCTTCCCTGTCGCATCCTCATTCTTCAGTTCCTTTAATATCCAAAACCCAGTGACCGAACACCCCTTTCCCACTCCTCCTGCCCTCACTAAGGGCACCAAAGATTCTCCTCCCTCTAGAGCACAGGAATTTATCCTCATCTTTGACTTCAATGGCTGACCTCGTACGCTGACACAGTGAACACCAACTCCACCCTCCCCCCCAACCACCAACACACACATCCGCCCTGTAGAGCCCTGGATGGATTCTCGATGAGATCTTCTCTCATCTCCTGAATTCCAGGGATCACAGGCTTGGTCTGTATAATCTTTCCTCATGGAACAATACAATCCCCACTCCTCCCACCCCACTGAGGGGCCGAGCACCTTGGTGAGGCCGGAGACAGTCGGTCTGGAATTCAGAAAGGCAGTGGGTTGGTCTGTGCAGGATCACAAGGGACAGGGGGTGAGAGGTGGCACGGGGGGTCGGGGAGGAGAGTGGACAGCTGGGTATCCTGATCCTGAAAACTGATCAATTGTAATTTGTGAGCTTATCTGTTTAATTAAGTTTATTAACTGACCCCGTTAGTAATGGAGATCATTGACCAGTGAGTCCAAATTGAAAGATGCCGCACAGGCTGCTGTGTCCAGAGAACCGTGCGCGCACTGGATTGTGACTGTGTGGGCACTTTCAGGCATCAGAATGTGCAGACCCGTGTACAGGAGCTTTGGTGTGTGCCTGAATCGAGTGCTTACAAGCGATTGTGCATCTGTGTTCCACACACACGTCCATACATGTACATGTGATCTGCACGAGTGATAGTCAGTGTGAGTGTGTATTATATGTGCATGAGAGTGAGCTTGTGTATGTGCAGTGTGTGTAACGTTGTGGTACACAGTTATATCTTCAACCTACAGCACCCGAGCTCTCACTTACACAGGCGTTGTGTGAGAGACGTGTTATTCCTGAGCATCTCCAGTACCTGCTGCCTCAGGTATACGAATACCACTACTGTTCTGTTGTGGCAAACTCCCCTCTTTGTGTTAATGGAGTTCCAGTGGATCCTGACTGATGCCTCAATCTTCGCAATAATGAATGTTTCTGGTGTTTGACTATGTTCCTATTTAATCAAATAAATTGCTCACATCCTATTGCTGTTTTCACTCTGTTCTGTGTCAAAGTAGGGTGTCCAGCCTGTGATCTCCCACTCTTTCTCTGCTACCTTCTCTCCTGAGTCAGATTTTCCCTCTTGGCTGATAACCCACCAGCCCCCACTTTTTGGAATGTGGTTGGAGAGTGGAGCACCCGGGGAAATCATGGGGTCATGTGGTGAACATGGAAAATCTACACACACAAAGCAGAGAGAGTTGGGATTGAAATTTGGGCTGCTGGAGATGCAAGGCAGTGGCTCTAACCACTGAGTCATCAGACTGTGTACACAGCAGCTTCAGCGAGCAGAGTCGCGTGTCGGGGTGAAACAGTAACCAGTCCATGAGAGAATGTTAATCATTTTAATTGCATTGTTACTAAGGGTGTGGTAATGGTCCATCTGTCCTCAATAGACAGGTAGAAAGACCCTGATAGATAGGGAGAGACAATGCTGGCACACAGAGTGAGAGATGCACACAGGGGGAGACAGACATTCAGAGGGAGAGAGAGATACACACTGATAAATGGAAGGAGACAGACAGCCAGATGCACAGACACACAGGAGAAAGGTGGGTCCTTGAACGGTTTACAGACATACAAGTGTGTTCACCGGGAGAGAGAAGTTCACTGAGTGGAGAAGGAATAGAGAGGTTCTCTTTCAGCAAGGTAAAGCTCACAGAAGTGCACACAGACATACTGACATTGGGAGTGTCTCACACAAACAGGGTGTCCCTGAGTTCCACTTACAGACACCCTACATAACAAAGAACCTAAATATGATTAAATTCAGAAGTCTGACATTAATTGCTACAAATGATTAAAAACTGGTTTCTCCTCTGTCTCACCACTTTTAGTAATTATATTTTTATCAGTCTGCTTTTGATGCCATCCCAAACATAGCCCAAGTCTGCTCCTATGTTTTATGGTCATAAGTGGTTTTTGTGTATTTTCTAACATCGACAAATTGAGTGATGGACATACAGAATGTGAAAACAAAGCCTGTTCTTCAATATGGAGTGGTCAGAAATATGCAAAACAGAAAGATGTGCATATTCAGGATATGGGACCCACACACAGGAACACATAAACATACATACAAACAAGAAAGTGGCGGGGTTAGAACCACTGACTCACTGCTCCAAGGTGCATTGAAATGATCCTGTGATCTCAGTCTTAGAGGCTGACATCAGAACATTTTTCAGTGGGTAATCCCTTGCAAGACAGTGATGCATTCTGATTTCATGGGCATTTATATTCTGGGTAGGTTTGCATATGTGAAAAAATGTGAACTTGCACTTGCTTGAAGCCACACTTAAAGTACTGTGTACAATTTTGATCACCCTGTTCCAGGATAGAAATATTTAAACTGGAAAGAGTGCAGAAAAGATTTTTAAAGTTGTTGCTAGTTTTAGAGGACCTGAGTTATAGGGCGATATGCAAGTATTTAGATACTTGTATCAGTAAGGACTGATTAGGGATAGTCGGGGTAGGTTGTGTCTAACTGATCTTGTAGAGTTTTTCTGTGGAATTTACCAGGAAAGTTGATGCAGGCAAGGTAGTAGATGCTGTCTACATGGATTTTAGCAGGGTCTTTGACGAGATCTTGCATAGGAGGTTGGTCAGGAAGGTTCAGATGCCTGACGTTCAGGATGAGGTAGTAAATTGGATTAGACATTCTTCACAGGAGAAGCCAGAGAATGGTAGTAAATGGGACATGGCCTCTCTAGAGGACTGTGACTAATGGAGTGCCACAGAGATTGGTGCTGGGACTTGTTTTTTTTTGTCATGTATATCAACAATCTGTATGATAATGTGATCAACTGAATCAGCAAATTTGTGACTGACACCAAGGCTGGAGGTATAGTGGACAGCGAGGAAAGCTATCAAAGCTTGCAGTGGGATCTGGACCAGCTGAAAAAATGGGCTGAAGAATGGCAGATGCAATTTAATACAGATAAGTGTGAAGCATTGCACTTTAGGATAACAAACCATGGTAGGATTTTCATAGTGAGCAGTAGGGCATTGAGGAGTGTGGTAGAACAGAGGGATCTGGGAGTACAGTTCCTTAATTCCTTGAAAGTGGCATCACAAGTAGATAGGGTCATAAAGGGAGCTTTTGGCACATTGGCCATCATAAATCAATGTATTGAGTAGAGGAGTTGGGATGTTATGTTGAAGTTGTATGAGATATTGGTGAGGCCTATTTAGAGTATTGTGTGCAGTTGGACATCTACATACAGAAAGGACATCTTTAAGATTTAAAGAATACAGAAAAAAAATTACTTGGGACCTAAATTTTAGGGAATAGATTAGGATTTCATTCTCTAGAACATAGGAAACTGAGATTTGATAGAGGTATACAGAATCATGAGGGTATAGACAGGGTAACTGCAAGCAGGTTTTTTTCCCACTGAGATTGGGTAAGACTAGAAATAGAGGCCATGGGTTAAGGGTGAAAGGGGAGATGATTAAGGAAAACATGAGGGATAACCACAGAGGTGAGAGTGTGGAGCAAGCTGCCAGCAGAAGTGGTAGATGTGGGTTCAATTTCAAAATTTTGATAGGCACAATACATGGATAGGAGAGGTATGGAGGGCTATGGTCTGGGTGCAGATTGATGGGAGTATGCAGATTAGTATTTGACAGACTAGATGGGCCAAAGGGCCTGTTCCTGTGCTGTAGTGTCCTATGATTAAGAAATCCTTGCCTGTTTTGTAACACCTTCACTGTAACAGGGTGACCACAATTCTTAAGTGCGGCCTCAACAGGATCTGGTGGGAATAGACCATGACCTCCCAACCTTTACACTCAATGCCTAGGCTTATGAAGGTCACTGCCAAAAGACTTCTTCACCACACTGTCTACCTGTGACTCCACTGTCAGGAACCCGTGTACTTGCACTCAAAGTTCCCTCTGTTCACTTGCCGGGGCCCAGGCATGCACCATGAAAGTTCTACATGGATTTGATTTTCTTAAATACAACATCTGAATTAAACTGTATTTCCTATGCCTTGGCCTAATTACTCAGCTGATCCAGATCCCCCTGATAAATTTGATCTTTATTGTCCATTATGTCACTGATTTTGATTGGCATTGGACACATTGGGCCAAGGTACCTGTATCACTCTGATGAAGCATCTGTCAGTCAGGGTCAACCATGGATATTGTGAGCTAGCTGTCTAGATAACCAAGCCAGGGCAATACAATATGGAGACCAAGCTGTTGCCCATGTAGCAAGCTCTTCCTCTCATGCATCTGATGAACCCAAAGGAATGTCAAAGACCAATACAGTTTAGCACCAGCAGTGTCACAGGAGTTGCCTGTCAGCATTGAACTCAATGTGGGACTGCCTTAGGGACTCCAGCTCTGGATATTTTCCCCTCGGGGTTTACTCTCGGTCTTCCTCATAGCTGCAAGGGAACAGAGGTTTTTCCTTCTCCTAGATGAGCTACCAATCACAGCTGACAAGCCCCATCTGCCCAAAGCAACTGGTTTTAAGGTGCAAGCAGCCTGCCCTTGCTCCTTCTCCTGTAAGTAGAAATGAGTCTCTGGGCTTAGTAGCTAAGCCACACGTGAAGGTCAGAGGCTATTTTAGCCACACACGGTTAGGAGCATTTAATAGGTAGTGGGAGCTGGTCCCCACTACTACTCCTGGTCGTAACAACCTTCAGGAACTTTAAGACGTATTGCTCCACGACTCAAAGATTTAAAGTAAATATGTTATCTAAGAATATACAAATTATATACCTTGATATTTGTTTGCTTACAGGCAGCCACAAAGCAAGAAACCTGAAGAAGACCCTAATTAAAATAAAGAAAGATCATAACCTGAGCAAGAAGGAAAAGCACACACAACAAGCATTCTGAACCAGATTGAATCCTGAGATCTGCTCCCCGGAGCAGCTGGAGTGGGCCCAAGCCTCGACCTCAGTTCATCATATCAGCGGAGCAAAAATGTTGTGAAACTTCAGAGACATCAGCTGCCAGAGCAGTTCACAGCCTTTGCGCCACAGAGAGAGGAATGAACATCACGGGAGAGTGAGTGAAATCATGAGTTGTGATTGTATCAGATTTAAGATTGTTTAATGTCAATTCCAGTACACAGTGCAAAGGAGAATGAAATAATTGTTACTCTGGATCTGATGTAGCACAAAAAATATCACAAAAAATATCACAATAAGATGAAGAATAGCAATAATAATATACACAATAAATACAATAAATGTGTTTGAGCAGCAATTGGTGATTGAAAGCGTGAGGTGTCACAGCTCACTCAGGTTCACTGATTGAGTACATAAGGCATCGATTTGCGGCAGTTTGGTGTTTTGAGCAGATGCCAATTCGTGATTGGGATTGACTGGCAACAACAAAACAAAATAAGGCAGGGGCAAACAGAACAGCCATTCTTAAGTGGGACGGTGAGCAGCCAGAAGTCGTGGTCCACGTAGGTACCAATGACCATCAGCAGGAAGAGTGCCAAAGTTCTGGAAAGTGATTCAGGGTGTTAGGAGCGAAGTTAATGGGCAGAACCTCCAAGGTTGTGATCTCAGGACTGCTACCAGCACCGCATGCCAGTGAGGCCCAAATCAGAAGATCATACAGTTTAACATGTGGCTAAGGAGTGGACAGTGTTAGAGTGGTTCTATGAGGCTTCAGCTCTTCAAGGCTTGTGTGAGAGAAGGGGAACAGTAATTTTTTTGCCCAGTTTATTGTTTTTCTGTCTTTATATTTGTTTAGTTAGACCAGTAGGTATGCCAGGCAGGATAGTTGAATGCAAGATGTAAGAAGGCAGGGAGACCTCCCGTGTCCCTGATTACTACAACTACGAGAAGTGCACCCAGCTGCAGTTTCTAACAATCCGCGTTAAGGATTTGGAGCTGGAACTGGATGAACTCTGGATCATTCGGGAGGCAGAGCGGGTGATAGATAGGACATTTACAGAGGTAGTTACACCCAAGATGCAGGACACAGGAAACTGGGTGACAGTCAGGAAGGGGAAAGGGGTTAAACAGCCAGTGCAGAGTGCCCCTGTGACCATCCCCCTCATCAACAGGTATATCACTTTGGATACCACTGCGGGAGTTGACTGAGCAGAGGAAGGTCACACTGGTCAAGTCTCTGGCACAGAGTCTGGCTCTGTGATTCAGAAGGGATGGGGGAGAAGAGGCAAGCTGTGGCGATAGGGGATTCATTAGTAAGGGACAAAGAAAGGAGGTTCTGTGGATGAGAATGAGATTCCCGGATGGTATGTTGCCTCCCAGGTGCCAGGGTCTGGGACATCTCAGATCGAGTCCTCATTCTTAAGCGGGAAGGTGAGCAGCCAGAGGTCATCGTCCATGTAGGTACAATGACATTGGTAGAAAGAGTGATGAGATTCTGCAAACTGAGGTCAGGAAGTTAAAAGACAGAACTTCCAAAGTTGTGGTCTCAGGATTGCTACTCGAGCTACCTCCAGAAATAGAAAGATCATACAGTTATACATGGAGTCATACATGGCTATGGAGTTGTTGTAGGAGGGAGGGCGTCAGATTTTTGGATCATTGCACTCTCTTCCATAGAAGGTGGGGCCTGTACAAAGAGTCAGTTTGCATCTGAACTGGAGGGGGGGACTAATATCCTAGTGAGAAGGTTTGCTGGTGCTGCATGGGGTGGCGGGGTGTAAGCGGTGGTTAAACTGGATTTACAGGAGGATGAAAACCAAAGTACCAGAACAAATAGTGGAGTGGTTGTGGAACCACGTTTTCAGACCTCGAAATCAGGAGTAGAGCATGGTGCAACTAATATTCCGAACTGTGTATTGTAGGAAAGGCATGGATCAACACATGGAATTATGATATTGTAGCCATTAGTGAGACTTGGTTACAGGAGGGGCAAGACAGGCAGCTCAATATTCCGAGGTTCCGTTGCTTTAGATGTGACAGAGCTGGAGGGATTATAAGAGGAAGGGTGGTGCTACCAGTCAGGGCAGACTGGAGAACTCATCTAGTGAGGCTTTATGGGTGGAACCGAGGAAGGTATAGCCATGTTAATGGGGCTGTATTATAGACCACCCAACAGTCTGTGGGATTTAGAGGACAAATCTGTAGAGAGATCGCAGATGTATACGTATTCCTGGAAACATGCTGGATAAACTGGTTTCTGGCTCGTGAGGGTTTGTTGCTATAAAGACCAGCATGGTTGGTGCGAGCAGCCCGCGGATCTGTCGGGCGTGTTTCAAATATTGCAGTAAATTTATTCTCAAAATACATATATATCACCAGAGATTCCCCCCCCCCCCGAGATTCATTTTCTTGTGGCATTCACAGTAAATACAAAGAAACACAATAGAGTCAATGAAAGACTGTACGTCACAAGACAGACAAACTACCAATGTGCAAATACAACAAACTATATGGCCTAAAACATAGATTGTTTACAACTGTTTACATTACATAGCAAACAAGACAAAATCCACTGATAGCAACATACACAAAATGCTGGAGGAGCCCAACAGGTTAGGCAGCATCTATGGAAAAGAGTATTGCTGAAGAGTCTTGGCCCGAAACATTGACTGTTTACTCCTTTCCGTAGATGGTGCCTGGCCTGCGGAATTCCTCCAGCATTTTGAGTGTATCCAGGTTATATAGTTCTGAATTAATCTCACCTGAAAAGTTCCTTCCCCTTCACCTCCAGATATTTGAACTGTCTATGAATATTACTCCATTATCCTGTTTTGCACAATTTATTTATTTTGTAATTTGCACTGTACACCAAGGTAAAAGCAACAATTCTCAGAACATAGAAGTAATTGACATTAAACTGAGCCAAAACACAGACTGATAGGCAATAAACAATAGGTGCAGGAGTAGGACATTCGGCCCTTCGAGCCAGCATCGCTATTCAATGTGATCATGGCTGATCATCCACAATCAGTGCCCCGTTCCTGCCTTCTCCCCGTATCCCTTGACTCCGCTATCTTTAAGAGCTCTATCTAACTCTTTCTTGAAGGCATCCTGAGAATTGGCCTCCACTGCCTTCTGAGGCAGAGCGTTCCATAGAGCCACAACTCTCTGGCTGAAAAAGTTTTTTCCTCGACTCCGTTCTAAATGGCCTACCCCTTATTCTTAAACTGCGGCCTCTGGTTCTGGACTCCCCCAACATCGGGAACATGCTTCCTGCCTCTAGCGTGTCCAATCCCTTAATAATCTTATATGTTTCAATCAGATCCCCTCTCATCCTTCTAAATTCCAGTGTATACAAGCCCAGTTGCTCCAATCTTTTAATGATGAAGTATTTACTTTGGGGTAGAAAAGATGAAGGATTTGTGTATGTTGGTGTCATATTGGTCCTGTGTTGGTCAGTTCACCAGCACCTGAATGCCACCGGCCCTCGAATGTGGAGGAGTAGATGCTTGAGGAGAGAGCGCACCAGTCCGAGCAAAGACAACCCGAGTGTAGGGAAGAGATTGAGATGAACCAATCTGGAGACAAACTTGTAAATAGTTTTCAATTTATTGAATGAGTTAGCAAACGTCCTGCATTTTAGTTGTCCATTCTCGTCATCGTCACTGGCTGCATCACTGTCTGGTATGGGAGCGGGAGGGGCTACTGCACAGGATCAAAGTAAGCTGCAGAGACTTGTAAACTTAGTCAGCTCCATCGTGGGGACTAGTGTACCGGACATCTTCAAGGATCGATGCCTCCAAAAGTCGGCATCCATCATTAAGTTTGTTCTCATTGCTACCATCAGGTAGAAGGTACAAAAGCCTGAAGGCACACACACTCAGTGATTCAGGAACAGCTTCTTCCCCTCTGACATCTGATTTCTGAATGGACATTGAACCCATGAACACAACCTCACTACTTGTCATTTTTCTCACTATTTGAGGAAATTTGGCCTATCCCCTAAAACCCTCACTAATTTTTATAGGTGAACCGTAGAAAGCATTCTTCTAGGGTGCATCACAACCTGGTATGGAAGTTGTCCTGTCCAAGACTGGAAGAAGCTGCAGAAGATTGTGAACACAGCCCAGCACATCACACAAACCAATCTTCCATCCTTGGACTCACTTTGCACCACACGCTGTCAGAGCAGTGCTGCCAGGATAATCAAGGACACGACCCAACCAGCCAACACACTTTTTGTCCCTCTTCCCTCTGGGAGAAGGTTCAGGAGCATGAAGATTCGTACGGCCAGATTTGGGAACAGCTTCTTTCCAACTGTGATAAGACTGCTGAACAGATCCTGACCCGGATCTGGGCCGTACCTTCCAAATACCCAGACCTGACTTGCACTACCTTACTTTCCCTTTTCTTATTTCTAATTATGATTTATAATTTAAATTTTTATTATATTTATTTCGATTTGTACTTCAGGGAGCGCGAAGCGCAGAAACAAATATCACTGTGATGATTGTACGCTCTAGTATCAATTGTTTGGTGACAATAAAGTAAAATATTTAATTTAACTATTTAATCTACACTTAACCGTAATTCAGTTTTTCCTTTGTTATGATGTATTTCATTGTACTGATGCCACAAAGACAGGTTTTGCAACATATGCCAGTGATGTGAGGGCTATGTGGAAGGGTAATTCTAGGCAGTCTCTAGAGTAGGACATATGGTCAACACAACATTGTGGGCTGAAGGGCCTGTAATGTGCTGTAGAGTTCTATGATATTAAACCTGATTCTGAAATCTCATCCCAGCTAGAAACCTGCATCTGCTTTCCGTCTGAAATGAAACGGGGCTCTCAGAACACAGCGGCGTATCTGTACCAGAGATCAGACGAACAACTGATTTACGTGTGGGAAGGAGACCCGTGGTCTAACCTGACGAATGCTCAGAGAGTTGCGAGCGGGGAGATGTCAGTCACTGGCTCTCATTTTGAGTTGACGCCGGGGAGAGGCCTTGGAGCTGCTCCGTGTGCTGGAAGGCGTTCATTCAGTCGACTGAGTCACTGAAACACCAGTGAATTCACACAGGTAGGTAACCCCGTGAACCCGTTCTGAGTGCGGGAAGGGTTTCAGTCAACCCACCCTGTGACCCACCCCCTCCGGTCTTCTATCATTTCGCATTTCCCCCTCCCCCCACTACTTTCAAATCTCTTAGTATCTTTCCTTTCAGTTAGTCCTGACGAAGGGTCTCGGCCCGAAACGTCGACAGTGCTTCTCCTTATAGATGCTGCCTGGCCTGCTGTGTTCCACCAGCATTTTGTGTGTGTTGTTGTGAGGCACCAGCGAGTTTCCGTGAAGGACAGACCACACTTCTGTCCCGTGTGGGCAGAGAGATTCACTCAATGACCCTACCTGCTGGAACACCAGGAACCTCACACCAGGGACGAAGTTCTGATAAGCCGTCTGTTAAATCTTTAACTATCAGGGTGGCTGAAACCAGTTGCAAGTTCATGAGAATATTAAGCATATTCTTTTTGAGAGCTTGTTGTGTTAAAATCAGCCGCTGTAAACGTTGACAGACTTGCGGTACGTGGCAAAAGGAAGCCGACGCTGACAGACTCTGTCAGTTCACCTTTAATCTTTATGACCCAAAAATGTACACGCTCCGGAATTCACCTCTGGGGACCTGCGGTTCAGGTGCGCATGCGCTCAGCAGATAGCAGCGGGGCTTGTTCATCCCATCAAGCTGGTGGTTACCCACACGGAATACTGTATGAGGTGTTGCTCCTCCAACCCGAGAGAGGCCTCACCGTGGCAGCGGGTGAGACAATGGGCCAACATAATGGGAATTAAAATGGTTGGGAACTGGGGAAACCCTTTTCTGTGGATGGAGCCAAGATGCAGATCAAAGCAGTCCCCCAAATTGTGTTGGATCTTAGCAATATCAGAATCAGGATTAATATCACCGGCATATGTCATGATATATGTTGTAGTAACAGGACATTGCAATGCATAATTAGACAAACTATAAATCAGAGTGGTAGCTGTGTGGAACGAGCTTCCAGTAGAAGTGGTAGAGGCAGGTTCGGTATTGTCATTTTTTAAAAAATGGATAGGTATATGGACAGGAAAGGAATGGAGGGTTATGGGCTGAGTGCAGGTCGGACTAGAAGGGCCGAGATGGCCTGTTTCTGTGCTGTAATTGTTATATGGTTAACTTTTAATAATAAATGTGTATTTTAATAATAATTAAATGTATAAAAAGAGATTAAAAATAAATAAGAGGTAGTATATATGGGTTTATTGTCCATTCTGAAAACTGATGGTGGTTGCTAAAATGTTGAGTGTGTGTCTTCAGGCTTCTGTATCTCATCCTTGATGGTAGCAATGAGAAGGGGGCATGTCCTGGGTGATAGGGTCCTTAACAACCAGTTAAAATGTTCTCCATCATACACCTGTAGAAATAGAAATTTTAAAGTTGAGGCCTCTCTTCCACCCCTTGGTGCTTCTTTTCCTTCCCTTTCTCCCAAGGTTCACTCTCCTCTCAGATTCCTTCTTTTCCAGACCATTAACTTTTTCCACCTATCACCTCCCAGCTTCTCTCTTCCCCAGCCACCTGGCTTCACCTTGTGTGGGAAGGGATTCACTAATTCATCCGACATGATGT
The DNA here is from genome assembly GCF_048418815.1 of Hemitrygon akajei. Classification (NCBI taxonomy): domain Eukaryota; kingdom Metazoa; phylum Chordata; class Chondrichthyes; order Myliobatiformes; family Dasyatidae; genus Hemitrygon; species Hemitrygon akajei. Next base: position 21,653,167 of record NC_133148.1, on the reverse strand, counting down.
GTCACCAGCGAGTTTATTCCAATACAAGGCTGTCCACTTCCTCAGACCATAGGAAGGGATTTACTGAGCCACCCTGTCTGATAAGTCACCAGCAACTTCACACCGTGACCAGGCCGTTCACATGCTCAGACTGTGGGAGGGATTCACTCAGTTATCCCACCTCATAAAGCACCAGCATGTTCACACTGAGAGGCCACACACCTGTCCTGTGTGAGGAAAGAGGTTTAGTCTGTCATTCCCACCTGCTGATACACTCAGTTCACTCAGGGCAGAGGCTGTTCACCTGCTCGGACTGTGGGAAGTGATTTCCTGTGTTGTCTCACCTGCAGACTCAGCAGCGAGTTCGCAGTGGGATGAGATTGTTTACCTGCTCTGTATGTGGGGAGGGATTCACTCACTCAGCTCACCAGTGAGTACACACTGGGAAGGAGGGCATCCACCTGCTGTCTGTGAAAGGGGATATATTCAGTCATGCAGCGAGTTCAGACCACAGAGAGACTGTTCACCTGTTCTCAATGTGGGAAGGGATTCATTAAATTGCCAACCTCAGTACGCATCACAGAGTTCACACTGGAGAGAGGCCATTCACCTGTTCCAGGTGTAGGAAAGGATTCATTCAGCCACCTGAACAACTGAAACACCAACGAGTTGACCCCATTCTGAGTATGGGAAGGGTTTCATTCAGGTAACCCACCTTGAGATGCTCCACCGAGTTCACAATAAATAGAGGCCATATATCTGTTCCTAGTGATCAAAGATCAAAGTGCTGAAACACCGGTAACTCCACGAGGGGGGAAGTTCAAATAAGCTGTATGTTAATATTTTAACCATCACGGTGGCTGAATTAAGTTGCAAGTCCATGAGGGACTGCTGATGTCAGATTCTGCAGTTATTGTGGCTGTTCACCACACCCAGGCCTGAACCCTGGTCACTGAGCATGGAAGGGGTTTGTTCTGCTGATGTTCCCCGTAAATTAGACTGGTGTTTAATATTGTGGATCTGTGACAAAGAAATCAGTTCTATTTTAAATCCTGTGTCTCTAAAGAAACCCATACCGGACAATCTACACAATTAATACAATATAGCCAAAATGTAAGATATTGTATATGAACTGCCCAGTAATAATACCTAAAATTAGGTAAGGCTAAACCTCCAGACTTTTTAGATTTTTGAAGATGAACTTTATTTAAACGAAGACATTTATTTTTCCATATATAAGAGGATAAAATAGAATCAAGAGAGTCAAAAAAGGATTTAGGAATAAAAACGGGTAAAGCCTGAAGAAGATATATAAATTTAGGTAGAATATTCATTTTAATAGAATTAATTCGTCCAATCAACGATATTGAAAGGGGTGACCAATTTAATGATATCTTTTTTACATGATTCAATAAAGTAAGAAAGTTTTCTTTAATCAGGTGTTTGTAATTCTTAGCGACTGTTACACCCAAATAAGTAAATTGATTTCTTACAACAGTTGATACCAAATTATTTAAAGGAAATAATTCACTCTTATGTAGGTTCAATTCGTATCCTGAAAGCTGGCTAAAATGGAAGAGTAAAGAAAGTACGCAAGGTAACGAGGTCTCCACATTAGAGATAAACAGCAATATATCATCAGCGTGAAGCAAAATTTTGTGAGTAATTTTTTAAATTTTTTTTTGACCTTTGACATTTTCTTGTATTCTGTATTCTTCTATGTAGAAACTAATAAAAATATTGGAAAAGAAGGAAATCCTGTGTCTCCGGTGTTTATCATCTCTACCACACACAGTGTGCAGTAGAGGGGCCATTCAGTCCAGCTGGTCCCTGCCTGTGTTTCTGCAGCACATCCGTCCTTTTAAATCCATCTCTGCCATTCACTTCTCGCTCTCCCCATGTTGACATGTTCCAACAGGTCACCACTCCGGATGAAGAGGTTTCCCTCGAGTTTCCTGGACCTACAGAGTAAAGAAGCAGAATACAAGCTTACTGGTGATTTGTCCCAGATATTCATCGTTCCTCAAGCCTAAAAGCAGTTGAAGAATGCCATGGCTGGTTTAAACTACTTCTTCGCGGCTCTTTTCAATGTTATGGGTCATTTTCACTGATTTCAACGGGGTGGGTGCCACACAGCTGGGTTGTTGCATTACACTGCTGTCCTCTGAAAGCAGCATGGGGGACCACATTCCTGAGTAAATTTATTATCAAAGTACATATATGTCACCAAATACAACCCTGAGTTCTGTTTTGTACGGGCATACTCAGTAAGTCCAAGAAACATGATAGAGTCAGTGAAAGACCACACCCAACAGAACAGACAAGCAACCAGCGTGCAAATACAAAAAGAAATAATAATAATAAATAAGCAATAAATATCAAAAACTTAAGATGAAGAGTCCTTGAAAATTATGCCATATGTTGTGGGAACAGTTCAGCGATGGAGTGAGTGAAGTTAAGTGCAATTAACCCCTACTGGTTCAAGAAGAGCTGATGGTTGAGGGGTAAAACTTCCTGATTCTGGTGGTGCGAGTGCTGAGGCTCCTGTACCTTCTTCCTGATGGCAGCAGCGAGAAGAGAGCACGGCCTGGGTGATCGGGGTCCTTGATGATGGATGCCACTTAGCCGCATTAGCGCTCTGCGTTGACATGCTCAATGCTGGAGAGGGCTTCACCTGTGATGGACTTACCCCTATCCATTACGTTTGGTAGGACTTTCCATACAAGGGCATTGGTGTTTCCATTCCAGACCATGATGCAAACACAGATTTTTGAAGTTTGCCTGAGTTTTAGATATCATGCCAAGTCTTTGCAATCTCCTAAAGAGGTAGAGACACTGCTGTATTTTTTTTTGTGCTGGGCACAGGAAATTTAAATATGGCATTGGAGCTGTGCTTGGCCTCACAGTCATAAGTATAAAGTGAGTAGAGCAGGGGACTAAGTACACAGCCTCGTGGTGCACCATGCTGATGGAGATTGAGAAGAGATTTTATTGCCAATCCAAACTGACTGTGCTTTGCAAGTGACAAAATTGAGGATTCAGTTGTGCAAGGAGGAGGGATTGAGGCCAAGGGCATGAAGCTGATTGATTCGTTTTTGAGGGGATGATGCTATTGAACGCTGAGCTATAGTGATCCTGATGTACAAACGTTTGTATGTTTATTTACCCTCCAGGTATTCCAGGGTTGAGCGAAGAGCCAATAAAACGGCAATCCTGTGGACCTATTGCAAATTTGAGCAGATCCAAGTCACTTCTCAAGCAGGAGTTGATATGTTTCATCACCAGCCTCTCAAAACACTTCATCACAGTGGATGTAAGAGCTACTGGATGATAGTCATTGAGACAGTTGACCACATTCTTGGGCACCACAGTATAATTGAAAACTGCCTGGACCTCTTGTACCTTACTTGGTCACCAGGCCTGAATGCCACTGACCTGGCCCTCAGCAGAATGTGGATCTCATGGTTCATCCAGGGCTTCTGGTTGCTGAAGACTCTGAATCGTTTTGTGGGGACTAGCACTCGTCCACGACTGTTTTTATAAAGTCTGTGACAACCATGAGGTATTCCTTCAGATCCTCTGATGAGTCCTTGAAAACAGGCAGCTCAAAGCAATCCCATAGCTGTAACTTGTGTAGAGCCTTGCTATAAAAGTGCGATGTCACACCTCACCATAGAGACTAAAATGATCTCAAATGAAACGTTGTCCTTCTTTGTCTTTTGTCTTTTTACAGGGTAGAAAAGGCAAAGGAATCTCAAATACGACATATCAGTTCCGCTGTTAGGATCAGTTAACCAGCACTCAGGAGTCATCGATCCTTGAATGTGAAAGAGGAGATGCTTGAGAAGACAGCACAGCAGGAACGGCAAGGAGAATCCAAACACGTGTTCAGTTTTGTGGTGACAATTGGATGGTCCCACCTGGAGCTAAACCCCATAAATTGTTTTCAAGTTATTGAAGGAGTGACCAGATATATTCCTTGTGATGCCAATCCTTGTTGATCCTTGGAGAAGATATAGTTCGTCACATCTGCTTTGTGTCTGAAGTGAAGTTTTCTCCTTGAACGCCATTGGAAATGGGGTGTTGAGAACACCCCAGCATTATTCACTGGAAATCAGTTCTTCAACTACATTGATCATGTGAGGGATTCACCACATCCGACATCTGACTTGGTGTATCGCCAGGGAACTGATAGCAGGGAGATATCATTCACCTGCTGTCAGTGTGGGAAGAGATTTCCTCTATCATCTCATCTGCGGGCACACCAGTGAGTTAACACTGGGGAGAGGACATACACTTGCTCCGTGTGTGGGAAGGGATTCACTCACTCAGCCCAACTGATGAGCCACCAGCAAGTTCACTCTGGGGAGAAGCCATTCACCTGCTCAGGCATTCAGAAAGCACTTACTGAGCTATCTCACCTAAGCAAGTTCACATGGGGGTGAGACCGTTCACCTGTACTGCATGTGGGAAGAGATTCACTTGCTCATACAACCTGCTGAGACACCAGCGAGTTCACACCGGTGAGAGGCCGTTCACCTACTCAGACTGTGGGAAGGGATTCACTCGGTCAGCTCACCTGCAGACACACCAGTGAATTCAAAAAGGGGAGAGATTGTTAGACTGCTCTTACTGTGGGAAGAGATTTCCTCTAACATCTCATCTGCTGGTACACCAGTGAGTTCACACTGGACATTCAGATGCTCTGAGTGTGGAAAGAGATTTGCTAATTCACCCATTTTCAGAAACACCAGCCAGCTCAGAGTGGTGAGAAGTCACTCACCTGTTCAGACTGCATTTACCAAGTCATTTCTGCTGAAGTGACACCAGCTAGTTCACGGTGGGGAGAGATCGTTTATTTGCTCTGTCTGTGGGAGGGGATTCATTCAATCGTTTAAGCTGCAGACACACCAGTGAGAGGCTGTACATCAGCTCTGAATGTAGAAAGGAATTCACTGACTTATCCAGTAAATGAGAGACCAGCGAGTTCACACTATGGAGAAGCTGTTCACCTGGTCTGAATGTGGGAAAAGGTTCACTCAGTCATCCCACTGGGTTCACGCAGGAGAGAGACTGTGTTCTCTGTGTGGGAAAGGATTCATTCACTCATCCTACCTACAGACAAGAGTTAAAGTTGAATTATCGTACATAAACATAGCCATATAAAACTGAGTTCCTCCAGGGCCAAGGAACAAAAATAAACAACAGCACAGTGCAGATAGGTTTCCGAAAACCAAACAGGCACAAAGAACAGAAAAGTATATAGTCCAAGTCCCTGAGTAGCATGACCGTAGAATTGATGGTAAGTTGTCCTGGTCCAGCTTGTTCTTTCACTGAGCGAACACTGGAGGGCAGCATTGACTGATCACTGGCGCACAGCACTGACAGGAGGAGCCAGCCAGGAACTCAAGTATGGGCTCTTCCAGACCGTCTTTGTGTCTCCTCTCATGGTCGGCTACAACAGTCGGCCTCAGCCTAGTCCTGGGCACAAATGAGGCAATGTAGCTCCCTCGCCATCGGACTCGACAACGAACCAGTGAACCAGACATTGCTGTATTAGCCTATAAGATATAGGAGCAGAATTAGGCCATTTGGCCCATCGAGTCTGCTCCACCATTTTATCATGACAGATCCATTTCCCTCTCAGCCCCAATCTCCTTCCTTCTTTCCGTATTCCTTCATGCTCTGACCAGCCAAGAATCTATCAACCTCTGCTTTAAATACACCCAAATGACTTGCCCTCCCCAGGTGCCTGTGGCAACAAATTCCACGGATTCACCACACTCTGGCTAAAGAAATTCTTCCTCCATTCTAAAAGGATGCCCCTCTATTCTGAGGCTGTGTCCTCTGGTCTTAGACTCTCCCACCATTGGAAATAACCTCTCCACATCCACTCTATCAAGGCCTTTCACCATCCGATAGGTTTCAATTAGGTCTCGCGAATACAGGCCCAGAACTATCAAACGCTCTTGATATGGTAAGCCATTCAATGCCAAAATCATTTTCGTGAACCTCCTTTGAAACCTCTCCAGTGTCAGCACATCCTTTCTAAGATAAAGGGCCCAAAACTGCTCACAATACTCCGTGGCCTCAGCAGTGCGTTATAAACCCTCAGCATTACATCCTTGCTTTTGCGTCTAGTCCTCTTGAAATGAATATTAACATTGCATTTGCCTTCCTCACCACAAACTCAACTTGCAAACTAACCTTTAGGGAATCCTGGATAAGGACTCCGAAGTGCATTTCTGCCTCAGGTTTTTGAATTTCCTTTCCATTTAGAAAATAATTTACCCTTTTATTTCTTCTACCAAACTGCATGATCTAACACTTCCTGAGACTATATTCCATCTAGCCCCCTTAACCACACTCCCAATCTCTGGGTTGCCTCTCATCCCCCCCCCCCCATCTCATTTTGGTCTCTGCTCACACCCCCATCCCGCCTCTGGGACACCCCCTCCCTACTTCACCCTCCACTTGTCTATGGGCTGCCCCTCTTCTACCCATCTCTGGGTCACACCCTCACCTTTCCCCCATCTCCTCTGACTCGTCCCATCTATAGATCACCCTGTCCCTCCTCTGTGGGTCACCCTCTCCTCTTCTGCCTCCTTTGTCTCTGGGTCACCCCACTTCCCCTCCCACAGACCTGCTTCTCTACATTACCCCTCTCTGGTTTGCCTCCTTATTCCCCCCTACTCTAGGTTGCCCTCATCCCTGTGATGCCCCTTTCCCCTCCTCCCTCCACCCCTGGTTCCTGCTGTCTTGTCACCCTCTGCTCTCCTCACCCCCACCGTCTCTGGTTCCTCACATCTGCTACCACTTTCCAAGCCTTTCCATCTCTGGGACACCCATTCCTCTCTCAGATCTATGATCCACACTCCCTGCATGTGTCTGGGATGCCCCCTTTCCGCCTCCTCTCCTCGTCTCCCCCCCCCCCCCCCAGTCCCTGGGTAAGAACCCCCTTCATGTTTATCCCACCCACCCCCAGCCTGGTTCAGAAACCTCCTCTGCATTTATCCCCCACCGCCCCCTAGTCTCTGGGTTGTCCCCTTCCCCTTTACTACCCTTTGTTTCTAGGTTCTACCCGCTGCCATCCAACCTGTGTCTGGGTCGTCCACCTCCTCCCTCCCACCTGCCCCTTCTCTTGCCCATTTTCCTCTCCCCCCAAGGATGTGGGCTGCCACTTTCCTCCATCAAACCCCCACTGTCTTAGTGTCACACATTGAGTCCCCCACCCCCATCTTTAGCTCTCCCCTTCCCCGTCTCCGGCTCTCTCTCTTCCACCCTGCCCCACCTCCGGGACCCCTTTCCTGGGTTTCACTCTTTCCCCCCTTCACTCCGCCCCAATCCCTCAGCCTCCTTCTGCTCCACCACATCTCTGTTTCTCCCTCTTCTCCAAACCACCCCAACTATGATGGGACGGTGTGGAGGGAGCCTCACCCTGTGTCTGACCCTGTCCCTGGGAGTGTGTGATGGGATGGTGTGGAGGGAGCCTCACCCTGTGTCTGACCCTGTCCCTGGGAGTGTGTGACGGGACGGTGTGGAGGGAGCCTCGCCCTGTGTCTGACCCTGTCCCTGGGGCTGTGTGACGGGACGGTGTGGAGGGAGCCTCACCCTGTGTCTGACCCTGTCTCTGGGAGTGTGTGACGGGACGGTGTGGAGGGAGCCTCACCCTGTGTCTGACCCTGTCCCTGGGAGTGTGTGACGGGACGGTGTGGAGGGAGCCTCACCCTGTGTCTGACCCTGTCCCTGGGAGTGTGTGACGGGACGGTGTGGAGGGAGCCTCGCCCTGTGTCTGACCCTGTCCCTGGGGGCTGTGTGACGGGACGGTGTGGAGGGAGCCTCGCCCTGTGTCTGACCCTGTCCCTGGGGCTGTGTGACGGGACGGTGTGGAGGGAGCCTCACCCTGTGTCTGACCCTGTCCCTGGGAGTGTGTGACGGGACGGTGTGGAGGGAGCCTCACCCAGTGTCTGACCCTGTCCCTGGGAGTGTGTGACGGGACGGTGTGGAGGGAGCCTCACCCTGTGTCTGACCCTGTCTCTGGGAGTGTGTGACGGGACGGTGTGGAGGGAGCCTCACCCTGTGTCTGACCCTGTCCCTGGGAGTGTGTGACGGGACGGTGTGGAGGGAGCCTCACCCTGTGTCTGACCCTGTCCCTGGGAGTGTGTGACGGGACGGTGTGGAGGGAGCCTCACCCTGTGTCTGACCCTGTCCCAGGGAGTGTGTGACGGGACGGTGTTGAGGGAGCCTCACCCTGTCCCTGGGTGTGTGTGACGGGACGGTGTGGAGGGAGCCTCACCCTGTGCCTGACCCTGTCCCTGGGGCTGTGTGACGGGACGGTGTGGAGGGAGCCTCACCCTGTGCCTGACCCTGTCCCTGGGAGTGTGTGACGGGACGGTGTGGAGGGAGCCTCACCCTGTGTCTGACCCTGTCCCTGGGAGTGTGTGACGGGACGGTGTGGAGGGAGCCTCACCCTGTGTCTGACCCTGTCCCTGGGAGTGTGTGACGGGACGGTGTGGAGGGAGCCTCACCCTGTGTCTGACCATCCCTGGGAGTGTGTGACGGGATGGTGTGGAGGGAGCCTCACCCTGTGTCTGACCATCCCTGGGAGTGTGTGACGGGATGGTGTGGAGGGAGCCTCACCCTGTGTCTGACCCTGTCCCCGGGAGAATGTGACGGGACGGTGTGGAGGGGGTCTCACCCTGTGTCTGACCCTGTCCCCGGGAGTGTGTGACGGGACGGTGTGGAGGGAGCCTCACCCTGTGTCTGACCCTGTCCCCGGGAGTGTGTGACGGGACGGTGTGGAGGGAGCCTCACCCTGTGTCTGACCATCCCTGGGAGTGTGTGACGGGATGGTGTGGAGGGAGCCTCACCCTGTGTCTGACCATCCCTGGGAGTGTGTGACGGGACGGTGTGGAGGCAGCCTCACCCTGTGTCTGACCCTGTCCCTGGGAGTGTGTGACGGGACGGTGTGGAGGGAGCCTCACCCTGTGTCTGACCCTGTCCCTGAGAGTGTGTGACGGGACGGTGTGGAGGGAGCCTCACCCTGTGTCTGACCCTGTCACTGGGAGTGTGTGAAGGGACGGTGTGGAGGGAGCCTCACCCTGTGCCTGACCCTGTCCCTGGGAGTGTGTGACGGGACGGTGTGGAGGGAGCCTCACCCTGTGCCTGACCCTGTCCCCGGGAGTGTGTGACGGGACGGTGTGGAGGGAGCCTCACCCTGTCCCCGGGAGTGTGTGACGGGACGGTGTGGAGGGAGCCTCACCCTGTGTCTGACCCTGTACCCGGGAGTGTGTGACGGGGACGGTGTGGAGGGAGCCTCACCCTGTGTCTGACCCTGTCCCTGGGAGTGTGTGACGGGACGGTGTGGAGGGAGCCTCACCCTGTGTCTGACCCTGTCCCTGGGAGTGTGTGATGGGACGGTGTGGAGGGAGTCTCACCCTGTGTCTGACCCTGTCTCTGGGTGTGCGTGACGGGACGGTGTGCAGGGAGCCTCACCCTGTGTCTGACCCTGTCCTTGGGAGTGTGTGACGGGACGGTGTGAAGGGAGCCTCACCCTGTGTCTGACCCTGTCCCTGGGAGTGTGTGACGGGACGGTGTGCAGGGAGCCTCACCCTGTGTCTGACCCTGTCCCTGGGAGTGTGTGACGGGACGGTGTGGAGGGAGCCTCACCCTGTGTCTGACCCTGTCCCTGGGAGTGTGTGACGGGATGGTGTGGAGGGAGCCTCATCCTGTCCCTGGGTGTGTGTGACAGGACGGTGTGGAGGGAGCCTCACCCTGTGACTGACCCTGTCCCTGGGAGTGTGTAACGGGACGGTGTGGAGGGAGCCTCACCCTGTCCCTGGGAGTGTGTGACGGGACGGTGTGGAGGGAGCCTCACCCTGTGTCTGACCCTGTCCCTGGGAGTGTGTGACGGGACGGTGTGGAGGGAGCCTCACCCTGTGTCTGACCCTGTCCTGGGAGTGCGTGACGGGATGGTGTGGAGGGAGCCTCACCCTGTGACTGACCCTGTCCCTGGGAGTGTGTGATGGGACGGTGTGGAGGGAGCCTCACCCTGTCCCTGGGAGTGTGTAACGGGACGGTGTGGAGGGAGCCTCACCCTGTGCCTGACCCTGTCCCTGGGAGTGTGTGATGGGACAGTGTGGAGGGAGCCTCACCCTGTGTCTGACCCTGTCACTAGGTGGGGGGTGTGAGGGGACGGTGGGGAGGAGTGGATCAGGATTAATTCTTTCCCATCTGCTTACAGGTGAAGCCGCTCCTGAAACCTCCAGTTCCGGGAGGCCCATCGGAGGTTTTGCCCAAAGCTGAAGGTGTGTGGCTGGGTGTGTGATGCTGCTCCTGTTGTTTGCAGAGGCTTGTCCAGGGCTGTGGCTTCCGATGGAGCATCAGCCCGTCCTTCCCCCTCTCCCTGGGAATGACTGGCTGAGTCACCTCCTTCATCACCAGAACACACTGGGATGCTGAGACCCAGAGAGCGGTCAGGAGTGGGGAGCGGGCTGTGCAGCAGGAAGCTGAGGGTGGGTACAGCTCCTTTGGGAAGGACTGGGGCAGCTCTTTCCATCATGAAACACTGTGTCATGGCTGGACGGGTGTGGATGGGTGCTGGGGAGTCACTTTGTGTTTCAGGTGTGCTGGCTACACTGGTTATGTGATTATACATGTGTGCACTCTCATGTGCACATGTCCACACACACACACACACACACACACACACACACACACACACACACACACACACACACACACACACACACACACACACACACACACACACACACACACACACACACACACACACACACACCCTCCCCCCCAACAGGCATACAGTGACACCCTCAACAACACATGCATTAAACATGCACACACAGCGTCCCACACACGGCAAGCACATCAAACAAACCACTCAATAGTATACACACACAGACCCCGCATATAGACACTCATACACACACAAACATAGATGTTGCTGGAGCCGCACACGGAATTGCTCACGTTTCTGTCCTCTGAGCTGGTTCCCATTTTGTTGTGTTGCTGGAACTGCTCACGTTTTGTGAGGTCGAGCCCGTCCTGATGTCCGAAGTGGAGGTCTGTATCACAACTGCCCACTCTCGTTCAAAGGGGATTTGAGGGATTCTATCGGGGTAATGTGGTGTTTCAGAGGGCTGGGATTTAGTGAGGATTCTGTACCTGTGAACACAAGAGATTCTGCAGATGCTGACAATCTTGAGCAACACACAAAATGCTGGAGGAGCTCAGCAGGTCAGACAGAATCTGTGGAAATGGATAAACAGTCGATGTTCCTGGTCGCAACACTGAAGAAGGGTCTTGGCTCTAATACTTCTACAGCTGCGCAGACCCACCATTGCTCTGAATGGGAGGCTTTTACACAGTCTGAAATCTGCCCGGCACTTCAGATGGTTTTTTGTAATATGCATATGATGGATATTTAGAATGGAAATGGAAAAATCACTAACTTCTGATTTGATTTATTAATTGAAGGGTATAATGAAATAGAGTACAACAATGAAAATCTTTCATGGTTGGCAGACTTTTCCTTGTCTGTCTTTTCCATTTGTATGGCAACAAAGGCTATGTGCGTGGGGGTATTTGTTACTGCGCGGGCCCGTTGCCCCTGCTCAGCTTACAGTGAACAGCGGTCTCGGCCCGAGACCTTGTCTGTTTATTCTGCTATATAGATGCTGCCTGACCTGCTGAGTTCTCACCCCATATTTTTGTGTGTTGCTTTGCTAATCGAGCTGAGATTAAGAAGGAATTCTGAAAGTTACATTCCTATTAAATGGAGATCTAGCGAACAGTGATTAAATCATTATTCAGAGTACTCTGATGTTATTGAGTGGGAATTTGGGAGGTTTCTTGATAGAGAATGGGAATTTGAGGAATTGTGTTAGAGTAATTTTGGGCTTTTAAAAATTTGAACTAAGCTCTCCTCTCCCCCCACCCCAACCACACAGCCCTCCTACCCTCACAGAGGGCACCAGAGATATGCCTCCATCTACAGTGGAAAGAATTTCTCTTCATCTTCATCACAACCTGTTGCTCTGACCACACCATTACCTTCCTTCGAGACAACTCAATCAGAAGTAGGCACCCCCCCCCCCAACTCACACACTCACTCACACCCCCCCCCACTCACACACACACTCCACCCCCCCCCACTCACACACACATCCACCCCCCCCCCCACTCACACACACACATCCACCCCCCCCCACTCACACACCACACATCCACCCCCCCCCCCCACTCACACACACACATCCACCCCCCCCCACTCACACCCCACACATCCACCCCCCCCACCACACACACACATCCACCCCCCCCCACTCACACACACACATCCACCCCCCCCCACCACACCCACACCACCCCCCCCCACTCACCCCCACACCACCCCCCCCCCCCCCCACACCACACCACCCCCCCCCCACCCACCACCCCCCCACCCCCCCCCCACTCACACACACATCCACCCCCCCCCACTCACACCACACATCCACCCCCCCCCTCACACACCAACACACCACCCCCCCCCACCCACACACCCATCCACCCCCCCCCACCACACACCCATCCACCCCCCCCCCCACTCACACACACATCCACCCCCCCCACTCACACACACACATCCACCCCCCCCCCACTCACACACACACATCCACCCCCCCCCCACTCACACACACACATCCACCCCCCCCCCCACTCACACACACACATCCACCCCCCCCCCACTCACACACACAACCACCCCCCCCCCCCACTCACACACACACATCCACCCCCCCCCCACTCACACACACCACATCCACCCCCCCCCACTCACACACACACATCCACCCCCCCCCCACCTCACACACACCACATCCACCCCCCCCCCACTCACACACACACATCCACCCCCCCCCACTCACACACACACATCCACCCCCCCCCACTCACACACACACATCCACCCCCCCCCCACTCACACACACACATCCACCCCCCCCCACTCACACACACACCTCCACCCCCCCCACTCCACCCACACATCCACCCCCCCCCCACTCACACACACACATCCACCCCCCCCACTCACACACACACATCCACCCCCCCCCCCACACACACACACATCCACCCCCCCCCACTCACACACACACATCCACCCCCCCCACCACACACACACATCCACCCCCCCCCACTCACACACACACATCCACCCCCCCCCACTCACACACACACATCCACCCCCCCCCACTCACACACACACATCCACCCCCCCCCCACTCACACACACATCCACCCCCCCCCCCACTCACACAACACATCCACCCCCCCCCACTCACACACACACATCCACCCCCCCCCACTCACACACACACATCCACCCCCCCCCCACTCACACACACACATCCACCCCCCCCCACCACACACACACATCCACCCCCCCCCACTCACCACACACATCCACCCCCCCCACTCACACACACACATCCACCCCCCCCCACTCACACACACACATCCACCCCCCCCCCACTCACACACACACATCCACCCCCCCCCACTCCACACACACATCCACCCCCCCCACCACACACACACACATCCACCCCCCCCCCACTCACACACACACATCCACCCCCCCCCACTCACACACACACATCCACCCCCCCCCCACTCACACACACATCCACCCCCCCCCCACTCACAACACACACATCCACCCCCCCCCACTCACACACACACATCCACCCCCCCCCACTCACACACACACATCCACCCCCCCCCACTCACACACACATCCACCCCCCCCCCTCCACCACACCACATCCACCCCCCCCACTCACCACACACATCCACCCCCCCCCCACTCACACACACACACCACCCCCCCCACTCACACACACACATCCACCCCCCCCACTCACACACACACATCCACCCCCCCCCACTCACACACACACCACCCCCCCCCCCACTCACACACACACATCCACCCCCCCCCACTCACACACACACATCCACCCCCCCCCCACTCACACACACACACCACCCCCCCCCACTCACCACACCACATCCACCCCCCCACTCACACCACACAACCACCCCCCCCCACCCCACCACACCACACCACCCCCCCCCCCACTCACACACACACATCCACCCCCCCCACCACACACACACATCCCACCCCCCCCCCACTCACCACACACACACCACCCCCCCCCCACTCACACACACACATCCACCCCCCCCCCCACACACACACACATCCACCCCCCCCCCCCACTCACACACACACATCACCCCCCCCCCACTCACACACACACCATCCACCCCCCCCCACTCACACACACACATCCACCCCCCCCCACTCCACACACACATCCACCCCCCCCACTCACCACACCATCCACCCCCCCACTCACACACCACATCCACCCCCCCCCACTCACACACACACATCCACCCCCCCCCACTCACACACACACACCACCCCCCCCCACCTCACACACACACATCCACCCCCCCCACTCACACACCACATCCACCCCCCCCCCACACCACACACACACCATCCACCCCCCCACCCACTCACACACACACACCACCCCCCCCCCACCACACACCACACATCCACCCCCCCCCACTCACACACACACATCCACCCCCCCCCACTCACACACACACATCCACCCCCCCCACTCACACACACCACATCCACCCCCCCCACCACCACCCACACACTCCACCCCCCCCCCACACCCACACACATCCACCCCCCCCCACACCACACACCACACATCCACCCCCCCCCCCCACCCACACACACACACACATCCACCCCCCCCCACTCCACACCACACATCCACCCCCCCCACTCACACACACACATCCACCCCCCCCACTCACACACACACATCCACCCCCCCCCACTCCCACACACACATCCACCCCCCCCCCACCAACACACACATCCCCCCCCCCACTCACACACACACTCCACCCCCCCCCACTCACACACACACACTCCACCCCCCCCCACACCACACACACATCCCACCCCCCCCCCACTCACACACACACACCACCCCCCCCCCACTCACACACACACATCCACCCCCCCCACTCCACACACCACATCCACCCCCCCCCACTCACACACACACTCCACCCCCCCCCCACTCACACACACACATCCACCCCCCCCACTCCACACACACATCCACCCCCCCACTCACACACACACACCACCCCCCCCCCACTCACACACACCACATCCACCCCCCCCCACTCACACACACACATCCACCCCCCCCCACTCACACACACACATCCACCCCCCCCCACTCACACACACACATCCACCCCCCCCCCACTCACACACACACATCCACCCCCCCCACTCACACACACACATCCACCCCCCCCCCACTCACACACACACATCCACCCCCCCCCCACTCACACACACACATCCACCCCCCCCCACTCACACACACACATCCACCCCCCCCCACTCACACACACCACATCCACCCCCCCCCACTCACACACACACATCCACCCCCCCCCACTCACACCACACATCCACCCCCCCCCACTCACACACACCACACTCCCCACCCCCCCCCACTCACACACCACATCCACCCCCCCCCCACTCACACACACACATCCACCCCCCCCCACTCACACACACACATCCACCCCCCCC
The DNA here is from genome assembly GCF_048418815.1 of Hemitrygon akajei. NCBI lineage: Eukaryota > Metazoa > Chordata > Chondrichthyes > Myliobatiformes > Dasyatidae > Hemitrygon > Hemitrygon akajei. The sequence continues at coordinate 21,637,470 of NC_133148.1, read as the reverse complement.
CACTCACACACACACCACCCCCCCCCACTCACACACACACATCCACCCCCCCCCCCACTCACACACACACATCCACCCCCCCCCCACTCACCACACACACCACCCCCCCCCACTCACACACCACATCCACCCCCCCCACTCACACACACACATCCACCCCCCCCCACTCACACACACACACCACCCCCCCCCCACACACACACATCCACCCCCCCCCCACTCACACACACACATCCACCCCCCCCCCCCCACACACACACCCCACCACCCCCCCCCCCCACTCACACACACACATCCACCCCCCCCCCCACTCACACACACACATCCACCCCCCCCCCACTCACACACACACATCCACCCCCCCCCCACTCACCACACACACATCCCACCCCCCCCCCCCACTCACACACACACATCCACCCCCCCCCCACTCACACACACACATCCACCCCCCCCCCACTCACACACACACATCCACCCCCCCCCACTCACACACACACATCCACCCCCCCCCACTCACACACCACATCCACCCCCCCCCACTCACACACACACATCCCACCCCCCCCCCCCACACACACACACCCACCCCCCCCACTCACACACACACATCCACCCCCCCCACCCCCCCCACACCACCCCCCCCCCCACCACACACACACCCCCCCCACCCACCCCCCCCCACTCCACACACACATCCCCCCCCCCCCCCCCCCACACACACATCCACCCCCCCCCACTCACACACACACATCCACCCCCCCCCCACTCACACACACACATCCACCCCCCCCCACCACACACACCACCACCCCCCCCACTCACACACACACATCCACCCCCCCCCACTCCACACACACATCCACCCCCCCCCCACACACACACCACCCCCCCCCCCACTCACACACACACATCCACCCCCCCCCCACCCACACACACACATCCACCCCCCCCCACTCACACACACACATCCACCCCCCCCCACTCACACACACACATCCACCCCCCCCCACTCACACACACACATCCACCCCCCCCCCCACTCACACACACACATCCCCCCCCCCACTCACACACACACCACCCCCCCCCTCACACACACATCCACCCCCCCCCCACTCACACACACACATCCACCCCCCCCCACTCACACACACACATCCACCCCCCCCCCACTCACACACACACATCCACCCCCCCCCACTCACACACACACATCCACCCCCCCCCCACTCACACACACACATCCACCCCCCCCCCACTCACACACACACACCAACCCCCCCCCCACTCACACCACACAATCCCCCCCCCCACTCACACACACATCCACCCCCCCCACACACACACATCCACCCCCCCCACTCACACACACATCCACCCCCCCCCCACTCACACACACACATCCCACCCCCCCCCCACTCACACCACACATCCACCCCCCCCCACTCACACACACACATCCACCCCCCCCCCCACTCACACACACCCATCCACCCCCCCCCCCACTCACACACACACATCCACCCCCCCCCCACTCACACACACACATCCACCCCCCCCCCCACTCACACACACACATCCACCCCCCCCCCACTCACACACCACATCCACCCCCCCCCACTCACACACACACATCCACCCCCCCCCCACACACACACCCCATCCACCCCCCCCCACTCACACACACACATCCACCCCCCCCCCACTCACACACACACATCCACCCCCCCCCCCACTCACACACACATCCACCCCCCCCCACTCACACACACACATCCACCCCCCCCCCACTCCACACACACATCCACCCCCCCCCCCACTCACACACACACATCCACCCCCCCCCACCTCACACACCACACATCCACCCCCCCCCCACTCACACACACACATCCACCCCCCCCCCACTCACACACACACATCCCCCCCCCCCCACTCCACACACACATCCACCCCCCCCCACTCACACACACACATCCACCCCCCCCCCACTCACACACACACATCCACCCCCCCCCACTCACACACACACATCCACCCCCCCCCACTCACACACACACATCCACCCCCCCCCACTCACACACACACACCACCCCCCCCCCACTCACACACACACATCCACCCCCCCCCCACTCACACACACACATCCACCCCCCCCCCACTCACACACACACATCCACCCCCCCCCCACTCACACACACACATCCACCCCCCCCCACTCACACACACACATCCACCCCCCCCCACTCACACACACACATCCACCCCCCCCCCACTCACACACACACATCCACCCCCCCCCACTCACACACACACATCCACCCCCCCCCCCACTCACACACACACATCCACCCCCCCCCACTCACACACACACATCCACCCCCCCCCACTCACACACACACATCCACCCCCCCCCCACTCACACACACACATCCACCCCCCCCCCACTCACACACACACATCCACCCCCCCCCACTCACACACACACATCCACCCCCCCCCCCACTCACACACACACATCCACCCCCCCCCCACTCACACACACACATCCACCCCCCCCCCCACTCACACACACACATCCACCCCCCCCCACTCACACACACACATCCACCCCCCCCCACTCACACACAACATCCACCCCCCCACCTCACACACACACATCCACCCCCCCCCCACTCACACACACACATCCACCCCCCCCCCACTCACACACACACATCCACCCCCCCCCACTCACACACACACATCCACCCCCCCCCCACTCACACACACACATCCACCCCCCCCCACTCACACACACACATCCACCCCCCCCCACCTCACACACACACATCCACCCCCCCCCACTCACACACACACATCCACCCCCCCCCCACTCACACACACACATCCACCCCCCCCCCACTCACACACACACATCCACCCCCCCCCCACTCACACACACACATCCACCCCCCCCCACTCACACACACACATCCACCCCCCCCCACTCACACACACACATCCACCCCCCCCCCACCACACACACATCCACCCCCCCCACTCACACACACATCCACCCCCCCCCACTCACACACACATCCACCCCCCCCCCACTCACACACACACATCCACCCCCCCCCACTCACACACACACATCCACCCCCCCCCACTCACACACACACATCCACCCCCCCCCCACTCACACACACACATCCACCCCCCCCCCACTCACACACACACATCCACCCCCCCCCCACTCACACACACACATCCACCCCCCCCCCACTCACACACACACATCCACCCCCCCCCCACTCACACACACACATCCACCCCCCCCCCACTCACACACACACATCCACCCCCCCCCACTCACACACACACATCCACCCCCCCCACTCACACACACACATCCACCCCCCCCCCACTCACACACACACATCCACCCCCCCCCACTCACACACACACATCCACCCCCCCCCACTCACACACACACATCCACCCCCCCCCACTCACACACACATCCACCCCCCCCCACTCACACACACACATCCACCCCCCCCACTCACACACACACATCCACCCCCCCCCCACTCACACACACACATCCACCCCCCCCCACTCACACACACACATCCACCCCCCCCCCACCTCACACACACACATCCACCCCCCCCCCCACTCACACACACACATCCACCCCCCCCCACTCACACACACACATCCACCCCCCCCCCACTCACACACACACATCCACCCCCCCCCACTCACACACACACATCCACCCCCCCCCACTCACACACACACATCCACCCCCCCCCCCTCACACACACACATCCACCCCCCCCCACTCACACACACACATCCACCCCCCCCCCACTCACACACACACATCCACCCCCCCCCCACTCACACACACACATCCACCCCCCCCCCACTCACACACACACATCCACCCCCCCCCCACTCACACACACACATCCACCCCCCCCCCACTCACACACACACATCCACCCCCCCCCCCACTCACACACACACATCCACCCCCCCCCCACTCACACACACACATCCACCCCCCCCCCACTCACACACACCACATCCACCCCCCCCCCACTCACACACACACATCCACCCCCCCCCCACTCACACACACAGCATCCACCCCCCCCCACTCACAACACACATCCACCCCCCCCCACTCACACACACACATCCACCCCCCCCCACTCACACACACACTATCCACCCCCCCCCCACTCACACACACACATCCACCCCCCCCC